>NW_025061397.1:0-7473 GCF_019279795.1 Protopterus annectens | reverse complement strand
TAAGAAACTTTTGGGCTCTCCAATTACTACAAAGCTTCTGATCTTTGACCATTTCCTGTTCCTTCAGTCTTTCCAAGAAATCAAGGTTAGCCCCAACATTGTCACCTGGTTCCAACATTTCTTAATAAATAGGTATTTTAAAACAAAATAGACTCATCCCTATCACCTCCAGTGCCCCTTAACAGAGGAGTGCCCCAGGGATTCATACTCGCCTTGCTGTTGTTTCTGATTTTTGTTAACAAACTTGCCTCTGATTTCCCTAACCTTCCTGTCACTCTTTATGTTGATGACATAGTTATTATTCAGTCCAGTCCGTCACATTCAGCTAGTCAAACCCAGCTTCAGTCTAACCTCCACTCCCTTAATCTGCAAGAAACCATAACTCTCCTTAATTCTCCTCAGGAACATTTGGACCTCCAAAACTAATGAACCCTAATCTCAACATTGAACCCAAATCTGCACTGTAACCAACCACATCTTACATTCTTGCACCCATACTTTGGTAGCCCCCTCCCTCACCTAAAACAAGTCTCGCTTTCTGCATATTCAGAGCTAATTAAAGACACCTCCTTACAAACATTCTTTAGGCAACTAAATCAGATGACACTTATTCACTTGTATCATTCCTGTTTTGACCTCTGCAGACCTGCTGCTTTCCCATATTTTGTACTAAAATTATTTCACATTTGTTTTCTTCTTTGATAATAATTCTTAAATATTGCATCAATTGTCTTTGAATTATTACCTTGTGAACTCTGTGAATTTGTTGTTTTGATTTTCTGAATTTCTTCAGCTGAGCTGTGTCTGCAAATGGTCTGTTTTACTATTTCAAGCTAAACAAATAAATGAATAAAATAAGACTAAGTCAGAGCTCACCAGTCATAATTGTTGAATGATTAAAAAAAATTGATATTTAATTTGTTATATGTCAGACCCCATATGTTGCATTATCAATATGTGTTTGCAACTGTCATACACTGCCTTTGTGTTTATATACATTTACATATCAATTCTCTAATCATACTCATTTCATGATAATTTATTTTAGCACTAATGCAAAGCAATGTGTAAAGCAAACATACTAGAGCAGATTTAAAACAGACTAAGTACAATAAATGTAGAGATACCAAATGAAAACTGTAATTACCATTCAACATTTTAGCATTTCATTTTTACTGACAAATAACACAACTGTGTAAACAAGTAACTCACCATGGCAACCAGTCAGTGCTAGTAGTACCTATTTATGTTCACTAGAGTGGCAATCTATGTACAGATTTATTCTTAATTTATTTATTTTTTATTATTCAAACATTTCTTTTAACATTTTTGCCCAGCTTGGTAATTTCTATTTCAGTGAGAGAAAATAATATGCTTTTCATGTTCCAACTTCACAGTATTTACAAAATAGGTGGGACACTAACCAATGACTTCATGACTCTGATGGTATAGGTTGGTACTAGGCTATTGCCCTAGTCCTATACAAGCCTAGCCATAACAAATCTCTGGCTATTCTTCCCACAATATTTCTTCCCTGGACCCCTGTCAAGCAGGGTGACTGAGTTTTCCCGGGTGAATCTACCATTCAATCGTCAATGTTCCTTTTGAAGAGGGCCAAGACTCGCTGCATCATGGCCACTTTCCATAGTCTGGGAGTCCTGGGATGGAACACCCTCCAGCTGTTTTGTTCATTTGTCCACCTTCAATTCGAGCATTGGCTTGAGGGATGGTTTCTTAAGGTAGCATTCCATATCTCTGCTACATGCCTTATGTATGACCAATTGCCAATAATGGTAATTGAAGTGTGAGTTTTAATGATCAGCATAGGGCAACTCTTGGCTGGACCCATTAGCCTGAGGAATTGGTCAAATATTTGCCCAGACAAGACTACGATATGCTTGTGATTCTATATGGTTAATGGGGATGAGTACAGGGAAATGGCCTCTGTAAACTGGAGAAAGCCCTTAGGTAGTTGTACATAGATTTTAGTTCCAACTGTTTGGTATAATGTCTGTCAGAGCAGAATGCACCTTGCCAGCTTTACAGTTAAGTTTAGTGTACTGCACCTATGTGGTAATTCAGGTCATTTTTTCCCAAAGGGATAACTATACATTTGTTGGCATAGCTTGAGCCATGGCTTGCATAACATCTGTTTCTGTAAGCCCATTTTAAATATCATTTTCCATCAATAATGGCTTGTTGATACTCCAACCAGGATGCAGGTTCTATTTATTTGTAGATGACATCTTGTAGCTACCAGCATCAATGCAGGAGATATCATTATTAAATTTTTAGCAGCACAAGGACACAAAGTAAACAAAAGTAAGTTACAACTTTGGAGAAAACAGGTTAGATACCTAGGATATGTAATATCCAATGAAGGTAGAATATTAGGCAAGATAGAAAAACAGCGATTTTACAGGCACCCAAACCAGCAACCAAGAAGGAAATGATGTCCTTCTGAACACTAATTTTGTCAAGCTGGATATCAAACTATGCTTTAGAATCTGCTCCACTGGCTGATTTAATATATAAAACACCAATGGCAGCACAAGATGTATTACAATGGACACCTGAAGCAGAAGCAGTTTCTGCAGACTAAAACAATTGATAGCTTCATCATAGTTTTAGGACTTCCAAATTACCACAAAAGATTTTTCAGACCGTAGATTGTAAGCAGGGATACATGCGTCAGTTTTGGCAACAGCATGGGGATAAGCACATAGCTTACTATTCATCACAGTTAGATCCAGTGGCATGATCATTGCCTCACTGTGTGCAAGCAGTAGTCCAGCTGCAATGGCAGTACAGGCTTGCCTCAGTAGTGTTGTTCCACCCTCTCACATTAAGAGTGCCTCATGCAGTCACATAATTTTACTGCAAGAGAAAAAGCATATCTATCTCCTGCTAGACATCTTTCATGTATGACCATACTGCTGAGCCAACCTCATATGGTAATTGACGTTGTACAACATTAAATCCATCAACGTTACTTCCAACTCCTGTGGATGGCACACCACACAGTTGCCTGCAGGAAATTGAGCAAATAACTTTGCCCAGACAAGACCTTACTGATATGCCCTTGGATGATGCCGAGGTGACATTTTATGTGGGCGTTCATGCAGAAAGGGTCCTACAGGAAAAATCTAGTAGGTATGCGGTAGTCACAGATACAGAGATTTTAGAAGCCCAACCCTACAGCATAACCTGTCTGCTCAAGCAGCAGAACTGATAGCCTTAACAGGCTTGTACCTAGCAAAGATAAATGTGTGAACATATATACTGACAGTCAGTATGCTTTCTACAGTGCATGTTTTGCACAACAATGGAAAAATGGGGGAATGATAACATCTACTGGCAAACCGATTAATCATGCACAACTTATTTTGAACTTGTTAGATTCCATTCAGTTACCTACTAAGGTAGCTATTTGTAAATGTTTAGCTCATACAAAACAACAGGATGCAATTTCAAAGGAAATGCAAAGCTGATGCAGCTGCAAAGCAAGCAGCCTCAGACTCAGAAATTTTACTTTTAACTGAGGAATTACAACCCTCTGAGATTTTAGATTTAGAAATGCTAAAAACGATGCAGACATTAACTACAAAAGCTGAGAAACAAAAATGGGAGAAACGAGGTGCAATCCTCGAAAATGGACTGTATATCTCCAAAGAGAAAAAAACAATATTGCCGTCTAATTTATTTAGATATGCAGCTTTGTTGAGCCATGGGCAGTGCCATGTCTCAACAGGGGGGATGGTACAGTTAGTAAATCAATATTCCAAACATGGATTTACAAACTACACAAAAATGTTGTGCAGCATGCCATGTCTGTAATAAACATCATGCACAAGGAGCATTCAAACCCAAGCAAGGAGTTTTCCTATACCACCATATCCGTTCCATACTATCTGTATGGATTTCATAGAACTGAACAAATGTGAAGGGAAAAATACTGTTTAGTAATTATAGACATGTTTTCCAAATGGGTAGAAGCTTTTCCAACTAAAATCGGATGCAGCAACAGTGGCAAAGGCCTAATAAGAAATAATTCCTAGATTTGGCATACGGAAAGAATCTATAGTGACAATGGGACATTTTGTGAATCAGACGATTCACCAACTTGGGAGATTCTTTGGGATCTCCTTGAAAAATCATTGTGCCTACCACCCACAGTCTGCAGGACTGGTGGAAAGGTACAATGGAATTTTAAAAAACAAATTGAGGAAATTGGTAGACGATACACAGAAGAATTGGATTTGCTGTTTGCCTTTGGCACTGCTGAGCATGAGAACAGTTCCAAATGTAAAGGGTTTGACCCCCTTTGAAGTGATATTTGGAAGGGCATATTATGTGCCACAGTGGAAAGCTCTCATGCCTGCAGAATTAGAGGCTGACAGCTCATTAGCTAGTTACGTAAAAAGAATGTTAACTAATAAAACTGTTTTGCAGTTGAACTCTTTTTCAGATAAAAGACAGACCAGACCGTTGGAAGCAGTGCTGACCCCGGGGTCCTGGGTTTGGTTGAAGGTCACTAGAGGAAGAATTGGGCGAGTCCAAAGTGGAAGGACCGTACCAGGTACTGTTGCGACACCTGCTGCAGTCAAAGTTGCTGAAAGGTGTCCTGGTCCACTGACGACTGTAAACGGTAAAGAATTTTCAGCTTGATAAACATTTTGTGACTGACACACAACAAAGGCAGGATGGCCAAGAGCGAAATGAGTAAAAACACAGATCAACCCCGAAGATATTGTTTAATCATCCTGCTAACTATGCATTTATTGACTATGATTGTGTTGACTTTCCTTTTGTTGTGGTTCTTCCTACATATAACCACACAAGTGAAAGTAAACGTGATGAACTGTCTATAGACTGGCATCCAAACTTTAACACATACCTAGCTATGAAGCGTGTATATGTAGAGAATATGAATATTTCAAATTGCTGGGTTTGTACTGCCATACCAACAGCATATGGAGGACTGTTGATGTCCGCTGTCCCCTTGGGGATAAATGAGACTTGGGAAAATTTACTTTTTGATACAGGTTCTGTAAAATCACAGGACAAAATTGCATTGTATTTGCCTATTACACAGAGGGGAATTGTATGTTTTTATAAAAAATGACACACTCCAAGTGGGTTGGAGTAACTGTAACATAACTGTATCTTATAAATGCTATATTAAAACTAAAGATAAAAGCACTATTTGTAGCACAAATTATGATTCATACTTGAGCTTAATGAAAACAACATTAAGTGAAGTGCAGAGAAATCCTGTCTTGCATAAACAATTGTCTGTTATAGACAAGAAAATGTTTCATTCAGAGCTAACCCGCATCAGTACCAAAGTAGAAAACTGTTATTTTATTTGTGGCAAAAAGCATACAAATGGCTACCTGAGAATTGGTCCGCAGTTGTTTTTGGGTTATCTGGTTCCAGCTATAAGGCATACTGCAGAATTACCTCTAGGTAAGATACTGAAATGTAAGAGATGTAGCCAAAACCTGAAGATTCTTTGAAAACCTGTAAATCCAATGGGAAAAATCAGCTGGTTGGAAGAACCATCATTCCTGAAAGATAAAGAAAATTGACTCATATGGACTTAAGTGACAGTGTTATATCCTGGGCGCAGGATATTTCCAGCATATGAACCAGTCAAATCGATCAGGAGTTGAGAGAGCATGAAGCTTCACCGAAGTAATGAGTAGCGCCAACTTTCTGCTCTCAGACTAGTGACTGATGAACTAGATGCAATAAGGAACTATTGTGCTACAAAATCGAATGGCTCTCGGCTTCACCCTAGCGAAGAAATTGAACGTGGCCTTATCAAGAAGAGATGGCACAATAACGTACATACCAGACAATCGACGAGAGATTAATGACCACCTAGAGTAGCCAGCAGGCATCGGCCATGACGGAACCAGGCCCAAACCCACTGTGAACTTTTTCCAGAATCTATTTGGTGGGTGGGGTTCTATCCTAATGAATATTTGATTGCTATTTGTATTGGTCTGCTCCTATTAGGAGCATGTGTCTGTTGTGGGATCCCCTGTGAAAGATTAGTCAAAATTTTGTTGATATATCTGTAACTGAAACTTTGTACCAAGACATTGAATTGAAACTATTGATTCAGATGAAACTTGTTCGAAATATAAACTAAATGACTTGCCTGGTTAAAAGTCCTTAAAAGGGAAGGCTGGAGGCGATATAACATTGTTTATGTTTCTGAATAGAAAAAAGTAATAAAGGAGGAAATGTTATGAAAAATATGTATTTGAACATGTATAAAGTGCTAGTTTAAGCAAATAGTATATAATGCATTTATTCTATTTACAATATGGCAATAAGAATGATTTTTACATGTAATTGCTTGAGCTTTGGAGCTGCAGTGTATTTGAACTCTGACCTGGCAGTAGCCAGCTCAGCAAGCTTATGTTTTTCACTAATGATTATCTGCAAATTAGGGAAAATTGAATGTATAAAACATTGAATATTCAATTCCTTCCTCTGAGATAATTGACCTTGTGAATATGTCAGAGATGAACACAGCGCTGCTAAAAGTAAAAGTTGCAAAGAAGAACAAAAAGTGTATTGCCAGAGTGAACCAACCATTGTATTAAAGCTAGCCTGAGACCTTGGAAGAAATATGATTTTGACATTATAATAGACAGGTGCTGCAAGGCTGTATTATTCCATGGGAAAACTTTTAAAATGTATAACATCAGCTTTTTCTTATATGGAATAGAATGTAGACCATAGTGATGTAGGTGCCTGTGACTAACCACGTCAATGCAGGTGAGCACAGCCTGAATGTAAGACTATATAAAATTGTGCATTTCCTGCATCATAGCCAGACAAAACTCTGTACTTGTATGGTTTTACCTCTGGTATACTAATAGCTTTTGCATCTGAGCCTCCTGTGTTATTATCATTTGTTTTATTTCACGATAAAATTCTTTATTAGAGCCTCGGTATGTCACTTTGTGTTTTATGTGTTTGGTTTGCAGTTGTGGTGGTCTATGTGGGACTGGGATTGTTGTGTGTGGTGTCTCCTCCTGTCTGGTCATGCCAGCTATAGGTTGAAGGTTCAGCCTCTTGGTTTAGCTATAGTTGCATCTCTCACATGTATTTGTGTTTGTTGCATGCTGTTATTTCTAGTTTTCATTTTATTTCCTTTATGAAATGACGTGAAGAGTTTGGTCAGTAAATCTGTCTCATTGACAGAGTTCTGCAAATGATGTGCCCCCACTTCCAATCAAAATAATTTCCTGTTGACTTCTCTAATGTACATCTGAGAAATGTATTGCTACTGGGTTTTTTTTCCCATGTTCTTTGAGTCTGCCCCCAGCACTGAAACATTAAGCTAAAGTTTCTGAAATTTTAACCCTAAGACTAAAGTTTTAGTTTGATTTTTTTTCTCCATCCCTCCCACACTAATCTTGTTATGGTTTTCAAAGGTCTCTCTGGCTTCCA
>NW_025061396.1:0-14548 GCF_019279795.1 Protopterus annectens | reverse complement strand
TTAGAATTTACTGTACATACTTCATACATCACAATAGAAGTTGTCCATCATTAAAGTTGCACTGCGTGCTACTATACATCACAATGCCAGCCTCATCCGACTACAGTCACTGCACATACTTCCATACATCACAATGCAGTGCCATCATTACAGCTACTGTACATACCGCCACATCAAAAATGCTGTTATCATTACACTTTCTGTAGATACTTCATACATCACAATGCAGTTATTATTACAGTTACTGTACATACTTCATACATCACAATGTTGTCATCATTACAGTTACTGTACATACTTCATACATCACAATGCTGTCATCATTACAGTTACTGTACATACTTCATACATCATAATGCTGTCATCATTACAGTTACTGTACATAAAAATACATCACAATGCTGTCATCATTACAGTTACTGTACATACTTCATACATCATAATGCTGTCATCATTACAGTTACTGTACATACCTCATACATCATAATGCAGTTAGCATTACAGTTACTGTATATACTTCATATATCACAATGCTGTCATCATTAGAGTTACTGTACATACTTCATACATCACAATGCTGTCATCATTACAGTTACTGTACATACTTCATACATCACAATGCAGTTATCATTAGAGTTACTGTATATACTTCATACATCACAATGCTGTCATCATTAAAGTTAATGTACATACTTCATACATCACAATGCAGGTATCATTACAGTTACTGTACATACTTCATACATCACAATGCTGTCATCATTACAGTTACTGTACATACTTCATACATCACAATGTTGTCATCATTACAGTTACTGTACATACTTCATACATCACAATGCTGTCATCATTACAGTTACTGTACATACTTCATACATCACAATGCTGTCATCATTACAGTTACTGTACATACTTCATACATCACAATGCTGTCATCATTACAGTTACTGTACATACTTCATACATCACAATGCAGTTATCATTACAGTTACTGTACATCCGCCATACATCACAAGGCTGTCATCATTAGAGTTACTGTACATACTTCATACATCACAATGCTGTTATCATTACAGTTACTGTACATACTTCATACACCTTAATGCTGTCATCATTCCAGTTACTGTACATACTTTATACATCACAATGCTGTCATCATTACAGTTACTGTACGTACGTCATACATCACAATGTTGTCATCATTACAGTACATCCGTCATACATGACAATGCTGTCATCATTACAGTTACTGTGCATACTTCATACATCATGATGCTCTCATCATTAAAGTTAATGTACATACTTTATACATCACAATGCAGTTATCATTACCGTTACTGTACATACTTCATACATCACGATGCTGTCATCATTACAGTTACTGTACATACTGCATACATCACAATGCTGTCATCATTATAGTTACTGTACATACTTCATACATCACAATGCTGTCATCATTACAGTTACTGTACATACTTCATACATCACAATGCTGTCATCATTACAGTTACTGTACATACTTCCAACATCACAATGCTGTCATCATTAGAGTTAGTGTACATATTTCATACAACACATGCTGTCATCATCACAGTTACTGTACATACTTCATACATCAGAATGCTGTCATCATTACAGTTACTGTACATACTTCATACATGACAATGCTGTTATCATTACAGTTACTGTACATACTTTATACATCACAATGCAGTTTTCATTACAGTTACTGTACATACTTCATACATCACAATGCTGTCATCATTACAGTTACTGTACATACTTCATACATCACAATGCAGTCATCATTACAGTTACTGTACATACTTCATACATCACAATGCTGTCATCATTACAGTTGCTGTACATACTTCATACATCACAATGCATTCATCATTAGAGATACTGTACCTATGTCTTACATCACAATGCTGTCATCATTACAGTAACTGTACATACTTCATACATCACAATGCCGTCATCATTACAGTACGGTACATACTACGTACATCACAATGCGGTCATCATTACACTTATTGTACATACTTCATACATCACAATGCAGTTATCATTCCAGTTACTATACATACGTCATGCATCACAATGCTGTCATAATTACAGTTACTGCACATACTTCATGCATCACAATGCTGTCATCATTACAGTTACTGTACATATGTTATACATTACAATGCTGTCATCATTATAGTTACTGTACATACTTCATAAATCACAATGCTGTCATCATTAGAGTTACTGTACATACTTCATACATCACAATGCTGACATCATTACAGTTACTGTACATACTTCACGCATAACAATGCTGTTATCATTGCAGTTACTGTACATACTTCATACATCACAATGCTGTCATCATTACATTTACTGTAAATACTTTATACATCACAATGCTGTCATCATTACAGTTACTGTACATACTTCATACATCACAATACTGTCATTACAGTTACTGTACATATGTCATACATCACAATGCTGTTATCATTAGAGTTACTGTACATAATTCATATATCACAATGCTGTCATCATTACAGTTACTGTACATAATTCATATATCACAATGCTGTCATCATTACAGTTACTGTACATACCTCATACATCACAATGCAGTTAACATTACAGTTACTGTATATCCATCATACATCACAATGGTGTCATCATTAGAGTTACTGTATGTACTTCATACATCATCATTACAGTTACTGTACATACTTCATACATCACAATACTGTCATTACAGTTACTGTACATATGTCATACATCACAATGCTGTCATCATTATAGTTACTGTACATACTTCATACATCACAATGCTGTCATCATTACAGTTACTGTACATACTTCATAAATCACAATGCTGTCATCATTACAGTTACTGTACATACTTCATACATCACAATGCTGTCATCATTACAGTTACTGTACATACTTCATACATCACAATGCTGTCATCATTACAGTTACTGTACATACTTCATACATCACAATGCTGTTATCATTACAGTTACTGTACATACTTCATACATCACAATACTGTCATCATTAGAGTTACTGTACATACTTCATACATCACAACACTGTCATCATTACAGTTACTGTACATACTTCATACATCACAATGCTGTCATCATTACATTTACTGTAAATACTTCATACATCACAATGCTGTCATCATTACAGTTACTGTACATACTTCATACATCACAATGCTGTCATCATTACAGTTACTGTACATACTTCATACATCACGATGCAGTTATCATTACTGTTACTGTACATACTTCATACATCACAATGCTGTCATCATTACAGTTACTGTACATACTTCATACATCACAATACTGTCATCATTACATTTACTGTACATACGTCATACATCACAATGCTGTCATCATTAGAGTTACTGTTACTACTTCATACATCACAATGCTGTCATCATTACAGTTACTGTACATACCTCATACATCACAATGCTGTCATCATTATGGTTATTGTACATACTTCATACACCATAATGCTGTCATCATTACAGTTACTGTACATCCGTAATACATCACAATGCTGTCATCATTAGAGTTACTGTACATACTTCATACATCACAATGCAGTCATCATTAGAGTTACTGCACATACTTCATACATTACAATGCAGTTATCATTACAGTTACTATACATACTTCATACATCACAAGGCTGTCATCATTAGATTTACTGTAGATACTTCATACATCACAATGCTGTTATCATTACAGTTACTGTACATACTTCATACATCACAATGCTGTCATCATTACAGTTACTGTACATACTTCATACATCACAATGCTGTCATCCTTAAAGTTACTGTACATACTTCATACATGATAATGCAGTTAGCATTACAGTTACTGTACATAATTTATACATCACAATGCTGTCATTATTACAGAAACTGAACATATTTCATACATCACAATGCAGTTATCATTACAGTTACTGTACATACTTCATACATCACAATGCTGTCATCATTACAGTTACTGTACATACTTCATACATCACAATGCTGTCATCATTACAGTTACTGTACATACTTCATACATCACAATGCTGTCATCATTACAGTTACTGTACATACTTCATACATGACAATGCTGTCATCATTAGAGTTACTATACATACTTCATACATCACAATGCTGTCATCATTACAGTTACTGTACATACTTCATACATCACAATGCAGTTATCATTACAGTTACTGTACATACTTCATACATCACAATGCTGTCATCATTACCGTTACTGTACATGCTTCATACATCACAATGCCATCATTACAGTACGGTACATGCTTCATACATCACAATGCTGTCATCATTACAGTTACTGTACATACTTCATACATCACAATGCTGTCATCATTACAGTTACTGTACATACTTCATACATCACAATGCAGTTATCATTACAGTTACTGTACATACTTCATACATCACAATGCTGTCATCATTACAGTTAGTGTACATACTTCATACATCACAATGCGGTGATCATTACAGTTACTGTACATACTTCATACATCACAATGCTGCCATCATTACAGTTACTGTACATACTTCATACATCACAATGCTGTCATCATTACAGTTACTGTACATACTTCATACATCACAATGCTGTCATCATTACAGTTACTGTACATACTTCATACATCACAATACTGTCATTACAGTTACTGTACATACTTCATACATCACAATGCTGTCATCATTAGAGTTACTGTACATACTTCATACATCACAATGCTGTCATCATTACAGTTACTGTACTTACCTCATACATCACAATGCTGTCATCATTAAGGTTACTGTACATACTTCATGCATCACAATGCTGTCATCATTACAGTTACTGTATGTACATCATACATCACAATGCTGTCATCATTATAGTTACTGTACATACTTCATAAACCATATGCTGTCATCTTTACAGTTACTGTACATCCATAATACATCACAATGCTGTCATCATTAGAGTTACTGTGCATATTTCATACATCAAATGCTGTCATCATTACAGTTACTGTACATACTTCATACATCACAATGCTGTCATCATTACAGTTACTGTACATACTTCATAAATCACAATGCTGTCATCATTAGATACTGTATATACTTTATACATCACAATGCTGTCATCATTAGAGTTACTGTACATACTTCATACGTCACAATGCTGCCATCATTACAGTTACTGTACATACTTCATACATCACAATGCTGTTATCATTACAGTTACTGTACATACTTCATACATCACAATGCTGTCATTATTACAGTTACTGTACATACTTCATACATCACAATGCTGTCATCATTACAGTACGGTACATACTTCATACATCACAAAGCGGTTAGCATTACAGTTACTGTACATACTTCATATATCACAATGCTGTCATCATTACAGTTGCTGTACATACTTCATACATCACAATGCTGTCATCATTACAGTTACTGTACATACTTCATACATCATAATGCTGTCATCATTACAGTTACTGTACATACTTCATACATCACAATGCTGTCATCATTACAGTTACTGTACATACGTCATACATCACAATGCTGTCATCATTAGAGTTACTGCACATACTTCATACATCACAATGCTGTCATCATTACAGTTAGTGTACATACTTCATACATCACAATGCTGTCATAATTACAGTTACTGTACATACTTTATACATCACAATGCTGTCATCATTACAGTTACTGCACATACTTCATACATCACAATGCTGTCATCATTAAATTTATTGTACATATTTCCTACATCACAATACTGTCATCATTAGAGTAACTGTACATACTTCATAAATCACAATGCTGTCATCCTTACAGTTACTGTACTTACCTCATACATCACAATGCTGTCATCATTACAGTTACACTGCATACTTCATACATCACAACGCTGTCATCATTACAGTTACTGTACATACTTCATACATCACAATGCTGTCATCATTACAGTTACTGTACATACTTCATACATCACAATGCTGTAATCATTAAAGTTACTGTACATACTTCATACATCACAATGCTGTCATCATTACAGTTACTATACATACTTTATACATCACAATGCAGTTATCATTAGAGTTACTGTACATACTTCATACATCACAATGCTGTCATCATTACAATTACTGTGCATACTTCATACATCACAATGCTGTCATCATTACAGTTACTGTACATACTTCATACATCACAATGCTGTCACCAGTACAGTTACTGTACATACTTCATACATCACAATGCTGTCATCATTACAGTTACTGTACATACTTCATACATCACAATGCTGTCATCATTACAGTTACTGTACATACTTCATACATCACAATGCTGTCATCATTACAGTTACTGTACATACTTCATACATCACAATGCTGTCATCATTACAATTACTGTGCATACTTCATACATCACAATGCAGTTATCATTACATTTACTGTACATACTTCATACATCACAATGCAGTTATCATTACATTTACTGTACATACTTCATACATCACAATGCTGTCATCATTACAGTTTTTGTACATGATTCATACATCACAATGCTGTCATCATTACAGTTACTGTACATACTTCATACATCACAATGCTGTCATCATTACAGTTACTGTACATACTTCATACAGCACAACGCAGTCATCATTGCAGTTACTGCACATACTTCATACATCACAATGATGTCATCATTACAGTTACTGTACATACTTCATACATCACAATGCTGTCATCATTACAGTTACTGTACATACTTCATACATCACAATGCTGTCATCATTACAGTTACTGTACATACTTCATGCATAACAATGCTGTTATCATTGCAGTTACTGTACATACTTCATACATCACAATGCTGTTATCATTACAGTTACTGTACATACTTCATACATCACAATGCTGTCATCATTACATTTACTGTAAATACTTCATACATCACAATGCTGTCATCATTACAGTTACATTACATACATAACAATGCTGTCATCATTAGAGTTACTGTACATACTTCATACATCACAATGCTGTCATCATTACAGTTACTATACATACGTCATACATCACAATGCTGTCATCATTACAGTTACTGTACATACTTCATACATCACAATACTGTCATTACAGTTACTGTACATATGTCATACATCACAATGCTGTCATCATTAGAGTTACTGTACATACTTCATACATCACAATGCTGTCATCATTACAGTTACTGTACATACTTCATACATCACAATGCTGTCATCATTACAGTTACTGTACATACTTCATACATCACAATGCTGTCATCATTACAGTTACTGTACATACGTCATACATCACAATGCTGTCATCATTACAGTTACTGTACATACTTCATACATCACAATGCTGTCATTAGAGTTACTGCACATACTTCATACATCACAATGCTGTCATCATTACAGTTACTGTACATACTTCATACATCACAATGCTGTCATCATTAGAGTTAGTGTACATACTTCATACATCACAATGCTGTCATCATTACAGTTACTGTACATACTTCATACATCACAATGCTGTCATCATTACAGTTACTGTACATACTTCATACATCACAATGCTGTCATCATTAGAGTTAGTGTACATACTTCATACATCACAATGCTGTCATCATCACAGTTACTCTACATACTTCATACATCACAACAATGTCATCATTACAGTTACTGCACATACTTCATACATCACAATGCTGTTATCATTACAGTTACTGTACATACTTCATATATCACAATGCTGTCATCATTACAGTAACTGTACATACTTCATACATCACAATGCTGTCATCATTACAGTTGCTGTATTTACTTCATATATCACAAAGCTGTCATCATTACAGTAACTGTACATATTTCATACATCACAATGCTGTCATCATTACAGTTGCTGTATGCACTTCATACATCACAATGCTGTAATCATTACAGTTACTGTACATACTTCATACATCACAATGCTGTCATCATTACAGTTACTGTACATACTTCATACATCACAATGCTGTCATCATTACAGTTACTGTACATACTTCATACATCACAATACTGTCATCATTACAGTTACTGTACATATGTCATACATCACAATGCTGTCATCATTAGAGTTACTGTACATACTTCATACATCACAATGCTGTCATCATTACAGTTACTGTACATACCTCATACATCACAATACTGTCATCATTACAGTTACTGTACATACTTCATACATCACAATGCTGTCATCATTACAGTTACTGTACATACTTCATACATCACAATGCTGTCATCATTACAGTTACTGTACATACTTCATACATCACAATGCAGTTAACATTACAGTTACTGTACATACTTCATACATCACAATGCTGTCATCATTACAGTATGGTACATGCTTCATACATCACAATGCTGTCATCATTACAGTTACTGTACATACTTCATACATCACAATGTTGTCATCATTACAGTTACTGTACATACTTCATCCATCACAATGCAGTTATCATTACAGTTACTGTACATACGTCATACATCAAAATGAAGCCAACATTACAGTTAGTGTACATACTTCATACATTACAATGCTATCATCATTACAGTTATTTTACATACTTCATACATCACAATGCTGTCATCATTAGTTACTCTGCATACTTCATACATCACAATACTGTCATTACAGTTACTGTACATACTTCATACATCACAATGCTGTCATCATTACAGTTACTGTACATACTTCATACATCACAATGCTGTCATCATTACAGTTACTGTACATACTTCATACATCACAATGCTGTCATCATTACATTTACTGTACATACTTCATACAACACAATGCTGTCATCATTACAGTTACTGTACATACTTCATACATCACAAAATTCTGTCATCATTACAGTTACTATACATACTTTATACATCACAATGCAGTTATCATTACAGTTACTGTACATACTTCATACATCACAATGCTGTCATCATTACAGTTACTGTACATACTTCATACATCACAATGCTTTCATCATTACAGTAACTGTACATACTTCATACATCACAATGCTGACATCATTACAGTTACTGTACATACTTCATACATCACAATGCTGTCATCATTACAGTTACTGTACATACTTCATACATCACAATGCTGTCATCATTACAGTTACTGTACATACTTCATACATCACAATGCAGTTATCATTACAATTACTGTACATACTTCATACATCACAATCCAGTTTTCATTAAAGTTACTGTACATACTTCATACATCACAATGCTGTTATCATTAGAGTTACTGTACATAATTCATATATCACAATGCTGTCATCATTAAGGTTACTGTACATACTTGATACATCACAATGCTGTCATCATTACAGTTACTGTACATATGTCATACATCACAATGCTGTCATCATTACAGTTACTGTACATACTTCATACATCACAATGCTGTCATCATTACAGTTACTATACATACGTAATACATCACAATGTTGTCATCATTACAGTTACTGTACATACTTCATACATCACAATACTGTCATTACAGTTACTGTACATATGTCATACATCACAATGCTGTCATCATTATAGTTACTGTACATACTTCATACATCACAATGCTGTCATCATTACAGTTACTGTACATACTTCATACATCACAATGCTGTCATCATTACAGTTACTGTACATACTTCATACATCACAATGGTGACACCATTAGAGTTACTGTACATACTTCATACATCACGATGCTGTCATCATTACAGTTACTGTACATACTGCATACATCACAATCTGTTATCATTGCGGTTACTGTACATACTTTATACATCACAATGCAGTCATCATTACAGTTACTGTACATACTTCATACATCACAATGCTGTCATCATTAGAGTTACTGTACATACTTCATACATCACAATGCTGTCATCATTACAGTTACTGTACATACTTCATACATCACAATGCTGTCATCATTACAGTTACTGTACATACTTCATACATCACAATGCTGTCATCATTACAGTTACTGCACATACTTTATACATCACAATGCTGTCATCCTTACAGTAACTGTACATACTTCATACATCACAATGCTGTCATCATTACAGTTACTGTACATACTTCATACATCACAATGCTGTCATCATTACAGTTACTGTACATACTTCATACATCACAATGCTGTCATCATTAGAGTTACTGTACATACTTCATACATCGCAATGCTGTCATCATTACAGTTACTGTACTTACCTCATACATCACAATGCAGTTAGCATTACAGTTACTGTACATACTTCATACATCACAATGCTGTCATCTTTACAGTTACTGTACATACTTCATACATCACAATGCTGTCATCATTACAGTTACTGTACATACTTCATACATCACAATGCTGTCATCATTACAGTTACTGTACATTCTTCATACATCACAATGCTGTCATCATTACAGTTACTCTACATACTTCATACATCACAATGCTGTCATCATTACAGTTGCTGCACGTACTTCATATATCACAATGCTGTCATCATTAGAGTTACTGTGCATACTTCATACATCACAATGCTGTCATCATTACAGTTACTGCACTTACCTCATATATCACAATGCTGTCATCATTAAGGTTACTGTACATACTTCATACATCACAATGCTGTCATCATTACAGTTAGTGTACATACTTCATACATTACAATGCTATCATCATTACAGTTATTTTACATACTTCATACATCACAATGTTCTGCATTACAGTTACTGCATATACTTCATACATCACAATGCAGTTATTATTACAGTTACTATACATACTTCATACATCACAATGCTGTCATCATTACAGTTACTGTACATACTTCATACATCACAATGCTGTCATCATTACAGTTACTATACATACTTTATACATCACAATGCAGTCATCATTACATTTACTGTAAATACTTCATACATCACAATGCTGTCATGATTACAGTTACTGTACATACTTCATACATCACAATGCTGTCATCATTACAGTTACTGTACATACTTCATACATCACAATGCTGTCATTATTACAGTTACTGTACATACTTCATACATCACAATGCTGTCATCATTACAGTTACTGTACATAATTCATACATCACAATGCTGTCATCATTACAGTTACTATACATACTTTATACATCACAATGCTGTCATCATTACAGTTACTGTACATACTTCATACATCACAATGCTGTCATCATTACAGTTACTGTACATACTTCATACATCACAATGCAGTTATCATTACAGTTACTGTACATCCATCATACATCACAATGCTGTCATCATTATAGTTACTGTACATACTTCATACATCACAATGCTGTCATCATTACAGTTACTGTACATACTTCATACATCACAATGCTGTCATCATTAGAGTTACTGTACATACTTCATACATCACAATGCTGTCATCATTACAGTTACTGTACATACTTCATACATCACAATGCTGTCATCATTACAGTTAGTGTACATACTTCATACATCATAATGTTGTCATCATTACAGTTACTGTACATACTTCATACATCACAATGCTGTCATCATTACAGTTACTGTACATACTTCATACATCATAATGTTGTCATCATTACAGTTACTGTACATACTTCATACATCACAATGCTGTCATCATTACAGTTACTGTACATACTTCATACATCACAATGCTGTTATCATTACAGTTACTGTACATACTTCATACATCACAATGCTGTCATCATTACAGTTACTGTACATACTTCATACATCACAATGCTGTCATCATTACAGTTACTGTACATACTTCATACATCACAATGCTGTCATCATTACAGTTACTGTACATACTTCATACATCACAATGCAGTTATCATTACAGTTACTGTACATACTTCATACATCACAATGCTGTTATCATTACAGTTACTGTACATACTTCATACATCACAATGCTGTCATCATTACAGTTAGTGTACATACTTCATACATCACAATGCTGTCATCATTACAGTTACTGTACATACTTCATACATCACAATGCTGCCATCATTACAGTTACTGTACATACTTCATACATCACAATGCTGTTATCATTACAGTTACTGTACATACTTCATACATCACAATGCTGTCATTATTACAGTTACTATACATACATTATACATCACAATGCATTCATTACAGTAACTGTACATACTTTATACATCACAATGCTGTCATCATTACAGTTACTGTACATACTTTATACATCACAATGCTGTCATCATTAGAGTTATTGTACATACTTCATACATGACAATGCAGTTATCATTACATTTACTGTACATACTTCATACATCACAATGCTGTCATCATTACAGTTTTTGTACATGCTTCATACATCACAATGCTGTCATCATTACAGTTACTGTACATACTTCATACATCACAATGCTGTCATCATTACAGTTACTGTACATACTTCATACATCACAATGCTGTCATCATTACAGTTACTGTACATACTTCATACATCACAATGCTGTCATCATTACAGTTACTATACATACTTCATACATCACAATGCTGTCATCATTAGAGTTACTGTTTATACTTCATACATCACAATGCTGTCATCATTACAGTTACTGTACATATGTCATACATCACAATGCTGTCATCATTAGAGTTACTGTACATACTTCATACATCACAATGCTGTCATCATTACAGTTACTGTACTTACCTCATACATCACAATGCTGTCATCATTACAGTTACTGTACATACTTCATACATCACAATGCTGTCAACATTACAGTTACTGTACATACTTCATACATCACAATGCTGTCATCATTATAGTTACTGTACATACTTCATACATCACAATTCTGTCATCATTACAGTTACTGTACATACTTCATACATCACAATGCTGTCATCATTACAGTTACTGTACATACTTCATACATCACAATGCTGTCATCATTACAGTTACTGTACATACTTCATACATCACAATGCTGTCATCATTACAGTTACTGTACATACTTCATACATCACAATGCTGTCATCATTACAGTTACTGTACATACTTCATACATCACAATGCTGTCATCATTACAGTTACTGTACATACCATACATCACAATGTTGTCATCATTACAGTTACTGTACATACGTCATACATCACAATGCTGTCATCATTAGAGTTACTGTACATACTTCATACATCACAATGCTGTCATCATTAGAGTTACTGTACATACTTCATACATCACAATGCTGTCATCATTACAGTTACTGTACATACTTCATACATCACAATGCTGTCATCATTATAGTTACTGTACATACTTCATACATCACAATGCAGGTATCATTACAGTTACTGTACATACTTCATACATCACAATGCTGTCATCATTACAGTTACTGTACATACTTCATACATCACAATGCTGTCATCATTACAGTTACTGTACGTACTTCATACATCACAATGCTGTCATCATTACAGTTACTGTACATACTTCATACATCACAATGCTGTCATCATTACAGTTACTGTACATACTTCATACATCACAATGCTGTCATCATTACAGTTACTGTACATACTTCATACATCACAATGCTGTCATCATTACAGTTACTGTACATACTTCATACATCACAATGCTGTCATCATTACAGTTACTGTACATACTTCATACATCACAATGCTGTCATCATTACAGTTACTGTACATACTTCATACATCACAATGCAGTTATCATTACATTTACTGTACATACTTCATACATCACAATACTGTCATTACAGTTACTGTACATACTTCATACATCACAATGCTGTCATCTTTACAGTTACTGTACATCCGTAATACATCACAATGCTGTCATCATTAGAGTTACTGTGCATACTTCATACATCACATGCTGTCATCATTACAGTTAGTGTACATACTTCATACATCATAATGTTGTCATCATTACAGTTACTGTACATACTTCATACATCATAATGCTGTCATCATTACAGTTACTGTACATACTTCATACATCACAATGCTGTCATCATTAGAGTTACTGTACATACTTCATACATCACAATGCATTCATTACAGTTACTGTACATACTTTATACATCACAATGCTGTCATCATTAGAGTTATTGTACATACTTCATACATGACAATGCAGTTATCATTACATTTACTGTACATACTTCATACATCACAATGCTGTCATCATTACAGTTATTGTAATATACTTATACATCACAATGCTGCCATCATTACAGTTACTGTACATACTTCATATACATTACAATGCTGTCATCATTACAGTTAATGTACATATACTCATACATAAAAAACAAAT
>NW_025061395.1:0-7263 GCF_019279795.1 Protopterus annectens | reverse complement strand
TGATTAACCCCTGGGGGTGCACCAAAAGCTTTTGGGGCATCTATATAGTGCATAAAGCTCATATTTGTGCATCATATAGGCAGTAAGCCATAACAGGATTACCGTGACAGCATGCATTTTGGTAAATATGCAGTAGTAAAAGTAACCTGTCACAGCTGCATCTTTCATATTATTATGGTAAGTCACATATTACTGTGCACAGTGGCATCTTTGTCATATTATTAAGTAAACTCATAACAGTGATTTGTGCACAGCTGGCATTTTGTCATTTATAGCAGAGCTACAGTGATTGTGGCATCTTTTGTTATTATGTGCAGTAAGCTCATAAAGTGATTACCTCACAGCATGGCATCTTTTGTCATATTATTATGTGCAGTAAGCTCATAACAGTGATTACCTGTGCACAGCATGGCATCTTTTGTGTTATTATTAAGTGCAGTAAGCTCAACAGTGATTACCTGGCAGCATGGCATCTTTGTTCAATTATAGTGCATAGCTAAATGATTATCTGGGTGCACAGCATGGCATCTTTGTGCCATATTATTGCTGGTCAGTAAAGCTCATGTAAGAGTGATTACCTGGAATTTACTGTAAGCATATTTTGTATCATATTATTATGGGTCTGGGCAGTAAGCTTCATAACAGTGATTACCCTGGTCAGCACAGCATTGGCATCTTTTGTGTCATATTATTATACAATTTACAGTATCATTATAATAGTGATTACCAAGGGTTACTGCACAGCATGGCATCCTTTAATATCATATTATTATAATTGTAGTAAGCTCATAACAGTGATTACCTATGGCTGCACAGCATGGCATCTTTTTACGTGTCATATTATTATAGGTGCAGTGAAACTCATGACAGTGAGTTACCTGGCTGAACAACATGGCGTACTGATCCTTTTGTGTCATATATTATATGGTTGCGATGTAACCCATAACAGTGATTGCCTGTTCGCACAGCACGACATCTTTTGGTGTCATATTATTATAGTGCACGGTAAGCTCATACACAGTGATCTGCACAGCACATGCATGAAGAGTATTATTATAGTGCAGTAAGCCTATAACAGTGGATTACCTGGCTAGCTGCACAGCATGGCATCTTAGTGTCATATTATTATAGTGTAGTAAGCTCATAACAAGTGATTAGCTGGCTACACAGCATGGCATCATTTGTGGTCATATTATTATTAGTTGAGTAAAGCCTGCCATAACAGTAATTAGCTGGCTAACTGCATGCGCATGGCATCTTTGTGCTGTGTCACATTACAGCGGTGCAGTACGTGCCTCCTGCTGGTGATTAGCTGCGTTGAACAGCATGGCATCCCATTTAGTAATGTCCTCTATATTATTATATAGATTGCAGTAAGCTCCACCTTAATAATTAATTACCTAGGTATTTTATAGATTGCAGGCAAGATCAGCTGATTACCTGGCTGCAGAGCATGGCATCTTTTAGTCATATGTTGAAGCTATGGGTGCAGTAAGCTCAACAAAAGTGATTACCTGGCTGCTGGCTAGCATGGCATCTTTTGTGTCACGTATTATTATGGTTGTAGTAAGGCTCGCCCAGCTGGCAAGTTTGCTGAACGCGGTGGCATGGCGCAGCACGTATTGTCATATTATTATGGAAGTAAGCTCCTTAACGCACAGTTACCTGGCTGCACAGCATTGGCATCTTTTGTGCATGTATTATTACAGTGCAGTAAGCTCACAGCAGTGATTACCTGGGTGCACAGCTCCTTCTGGCTTTTTGTAATCATATTATTATGGTGCAGTAAGCTCGCTAACCGCAGTGATAACCTGACTGCACAGCATGGCATTGTCAACTGTTTTGCGCCATATTATTATGGTGCAGTAAAACCTACAACCAGTGATTACCTGCGGTGCACAGCGTATGTGCATTTTTTATGACAGTCATATCATATTATTAAAGTGCCGCAGCTGTTTCGGCAACAGTGATTATCTGGCTGCACAGCATGGCATTTTGGGTCATAAGATTATAGTGCAGTAAGCTCATAACAGGGATTACCTGGGTGCACAGCATTGCATCTTTTCTGTCATATTATTACAGTGCAGTAAGCTCATAAAAGTGATTATCTGGCTGCACAGCATGGCATTTTTGTGTCATAAGATTATAGTGCAGTAAGCTCATAACAGTGATTACCTGGGTGCACAGCATGGCATCTTTTGTGACATGTTATTATAGTGCAGGAAGCTTATAACAGGTATTACCTGGCTGCACAGCATGGCATCTTTTGTGTCATATTATTATGCTGCAGTATGCTCATAACAGTGATTACCTGGCAGCACAGCATGGCATCTCTTGCATCATATTATTATGGAGAAGTAAGCACATAGCAGTGATTACCTGGGTGCACAGCATGGCATCTTTTGCGTCATATTATTATGGTGCAGTAAGCTCATGAAAGTGATTACCTGGGTGCACAGCATGGCATCTTTTGTGTCATATTATTATGGTGCAGTAACGTAACAGTGATTTACCAGGATGCACAACATGGCATCTTTTGTGTCATATTATTTCAGTGCAGTAAGCACATAACAGTGATTACCTGAGGACACAGCATGGCATCTTTTCTGTCATATTATTATTGTGTGGTAAGCTCATAACAGTGATTACCTAGGTGCATAGCATGGCATCTTTTGTGCCATATTATTATAGTACAGTAAGCTCATAACAGTGATTCCCTGGCTGCACAGCATACCATCTTTTGTGTCAAATTATTACAGTGCAGTATGCTCATAACAGTGATTACCTGGGTGCACAGCATGGCATCATTTGTGTCATATTATTATAGTAAAGTAAGCTCATAACAGTGATTACCTGGCTGCACAGCATAATGGTATCTTTTGT
The DNA here is from genome assembly GCF_019279795.1 of Protopterus annectens. Lineage (NCBI taxonomy): Eukaryota > Metazoa > Chordata > Ceratodontiformes > Protopteridae > Protopterus > Protopterus annectens. The sequence continues at coordinate 4,380 of NW_025061395.1, read as the reverse complement.
GTGTCAAATTATTACAGTGCAGTATGCTCATAACAGTGATTACCTGGGATGCATGGCTGTGCAGCATGGCATCCTTTAACGTCATCAGTATTATTATGTTGCAGAAAATGCGCTCATACCTCAATGAATTACCCAGGTGCACAGAATGGCATCTTTGTATCATATTATTATAGTGCAGTAAGCTCATACAACAGATTACCTGGCTGCTTACAGCATTTTTGGCATCATTTGTGTCATGCTATTACCCCATAAGAGGTACAGTAAGCTCATAACAGTAATTACCTGAAACGGCACAGCATGGCATCCTTTTGTGTCATGTTATTACAGTGTAGCGTGCTTTATAACAATTGCTCACCTGGGTGCACAGCATGGCATCTTTTGTGTCATATTATTATAGTGCAGGAAGCTTATAACAGTGATTACCTGGCTGCACAGCATGGAATCATTTGTGTCATTTTATTATGGTGCTTTTCGCTCATAATACTGATTACCTGCCTGCACAGCATGCCATAATTTGTGTCATATTATTATGGTACAGTAAGCTCATACCAGGGATTAACTGGGTGCACAGCATGGCATCTTTTGGGTCATATTATTATAGTAACAATAAGAGCTCATAACATTGGTACTTACCATCTGCACAGCATGCCATATTTTGTGTCATATTATTATAGTACAGTAAGCTCATATCAGTGATTACCTGGCTGCACAGCTGCTGGATCTTTGTTTTTAGTTATTTACAGTTGCGGTAAGCTCACCAGTTATTACCTGGGTGCTGTGCTGGCACATTTCGTGTCATATTATTAGAGTGCAGTAAGCTCATATCAGTGATTACCTTACCGGGGCTGCTTGCTTCTTTTGTGTCATAGTATTATAGTGCCAGTGAGGTCATAACCAGTGGCTGGCTGCGCAGCATGGCAAATCTTTTGTGTCATATTATTACAGTGCAGTGATGCAGCTCATAACGAGTGCTTACCGCAGGTGCACAGCATGGCATCATTTGTGTCATATTACGCTATGGGTGCAGTTTGCTCATAATAACAGTAATTAATACCTGGGTATTTTATGGTGCAGTAAAGGATCATAAGGCTGAGTTAGCTGTTAGCCGTGCACAGCATGGCATCTTTGTGTCCATGAAATTATTATAGCGTCTTGATGAAAGCTGACAACAGTGATTACCTGGCTGCACAGCATGGCATATTTTGTGACATGTTATAGTGCAGGAAGCTCATAACAGTTATTACCTGTCTGCACAGCATGCCATCTTTTGTGTCATATTATTATGCTGCAGTAAGCTCATAACAATGGTTACCAGGCTGCAGAGCATGGCATCTTATGTGTCATATTATTATGGAGACGTAAGCTCATAACAGTGATTACCTGGATGCACAGCATGGCATCCTTTGCATCATAATGTTATGGTGCAGTAAGCGTATAACACTGATTACCTGACTGCACAGCTTGGCATCTTTTCTGTCATACTATTATACTGCAGTAAGCTCACAACAGTGATTACCCAAAGCATTGTTATATGCTGTCATCTTTATACTGTTATTATAGTGCAGTAAGCTCATAACAGAGATTACCTCGCTGCACAGCATGGCATCTTTTGTGTCATATTATTATAGTGCAGGAAGCTTATAACAGTAATTACCTGTCTGCACAGCATGGCATCTTTTGTGTCATATTATTATAGTGCAGTAAGCCTTACAATAGTGATTACCTGGCTGCAGCATGGCATCCTTTTATGTATTATACATATGGCAGGCTTATACCAATGATTACCAGGGCATGCGCATGTCATCCTTTTTGTAGCATACTATTATACTCGCAGTAAGCTCATAACAGTGATTACCCGGCTGCACAGCATTACTGCATCTTTGTGTCATATTATTATGATGCAGTAAGTCTCACTTAACAGTACCATTACCTGTCCGCACAGCATGGCATCTTTGTGTCACATTATTATTGTGCAGTAAAAGCTTCATGGAATTCATGATTATCTGGCTTCGCACAGCATGGCATTTTTGTGGCATAATATTATAGCGCAAAATTAAGCTCATAACAGATTACCTGCGTACAGCATTGCATTTTTGGTGTCATATTATTACGTGTGCAGTGTTTCATAAAAGTTAACAGCTGGGTACACAGCTGGCATTATTTGTGGCATATTATTAGTGCAGTAAGTTTCACAACAGTGATTAGCTGGCTGCACAGCATGGCATCTTTTGTGTCATATTATTACAGTGCAGAAAGCTCTATAACAGTGATTAGCTGGGCAGTGCACAGCAGGTACGCGTTTAGGCACGCGTTATTAGGAAGTGCAGTAAGCCCATAACAGTGATTACCTGCTGCACAGCATGGCATCTTTTGTGTCATATTATCTCCTGCGCAGTAAGCCCATAAAAAGTGATTTTACCTGGCTGCGGCTGTTATGGCATCTTTGTGTCATATTATTATGGTGCAAGCTACTAGTGATGAACCCGACTGCACAGCATGGCATCTTTGTGCCAAAATATTACAGTGCAGTAAGTCTACAACAGTGATTACATGGGTGCATAGCATGGCATCTTTTGTATCATATTATTATGGTGCACTAAGCTAATAGTGATAACCTGGCTGCACAACATTGCATCTTTTGTATCATATTATTATGGTGCAGTGTTTTAATAGTGATAACCTCATCGTACAGCATGGCATCTTTTTGTCCGTGTATTTCATTACAGTGCAGTAAGCTCCTAACAATGCGATTATTTAAAAGTAACAGCATAGCATCCTTTGTGTCATATTACTATAGTGCAGTAAGTTCATAACAGTGATCACCAGGGTGCACAGCATGGCATTTTTTATGTCATATTATAATAGGGCAGTAAGCTCATAACAGTGATTACCTGGCTGCACAGCATGGAATCTTTTGTGTCAAATTATTATGGTGCAGTAAGCTCATACCAGTGGTTACCTGGGTGCACAGCATGGCACATTTTGTGTCATATTATTAGAGTAGAGTAAGCTGATATCAGTGATTACCTGGGGGCACATCATGGCATCTTTTAGTCATATTATTATGTGCAGTAGCGCACATAACAGTGAATACCTCACTGCACAGCATGGCATCTGAAATACCCTTATGTGTCATACACAGTGCAGTAAGCTCATAACAGGTATAACCTGGCTGCACAGCATGGCATTTTTGTGTCATATTATTATGGTGCAGTAAGCTCATAAAAGTGCTTACCTGTGTATTTTTATGGTGCAGTAAGATCATAAAAGGGATTAGCTGGCTGCACAGCATGGCATCTTTTGTGTCATAATATTATAGTACAGTAAGCTCACAACAGTGATTAGCTGGCTGCACAGCATGGCATCTTTTGCGTCATATTATTATAGTTCAGTAAGCTCATAACAGTGATTATCTAGCTGCACAGCATGGCATCTTTTGTGACATGTTATTATAGTGCAGTAAGCTGACAACAGTGATTACCTGGCTGCACAGCATGGCATCTTTTGTGACATGTTATTATAGTGCAGGAAGCTCATAACAGTTATTACCTGGCTGCACAGCATGGCATCTTTTGTGTCATATTATTATGCTGCAGTAAGCTCATAACAGTGATTACCTGGCAGCACAGCATGGCATCATTTGCGTCATATTATTATGGAGAAGTAAGCTCATAACAGTGATTACCTGGGTGCCCAGCATGGCATCCTTTGTATCATAATGTTATAGTGCAGTAAGCTCATAACACTGATTACCTGGCTGCACACCATGGCATCTTTTCTGTCGTAAAACGTACAACAGTGATTACCTGGGTGCACAGCATGCCATCTTTTGTGTCATATTATTATTATGGTGCAGTAAGCTCATAACAGTGATTACCTGGCATGCAGTAAGGCATCTTTTGTGTCATATTATTGCGTCCAGTGAGCTCATAAAAGTGATTAATACCCTGCACAGTATGGCATATTTTGTGTCATATTATTATGGTGCAGTGTTGGGCAGTGATTACCTGACTGCACAGCATTGCATCTTTTGTGTCGTATTATTATAGTGCAGTAAGCTCATAACAGTGATTATCAGGGTGCACAGAATGGCATATTTTGTGTCATATTATTATAATGTAGTAAGCTCATAATAGTGATTACCTGGCTGCACTGCATGGCATCTTTTGTTTAGTATTATTATAGTGCAGTAATCTCATAACAGTGATTAACTAGCTGCACAGTATGCAATCTTTTGTGTCATATTATTATAGTGCAGTAAGCTCATAACAGTGATTAGCTGGTTGCACAGCATAGCATCTTTTGTGTCATATTATTATAGTGCAGTAAGTCTACAAAAGTGCTTTACCTGCACAGCATGGCATCTTTTGTGTCATATTA
>NW_025061394.1:0-8473 GCF_019279795.1 Protopterus annectens | reverse complement strand
GTTTGTTAACTATCTCAATGAGAATAAATGGGGTATTGAGTTTGCAGTCAGTTATGATTTAAATAACATCATGTTTTTGGATGTTAGTATAACCAGGAACATTGATTATACTCTGTCCACTATGGTACATCATAAATTCCATCAATATAACTCACTCTTCCATGCCTCCAGCTTTCATCCTCCTCACATTTGTCATAATATTCCTAAATCCCAGTTTATATGTGGTAAACCTATCTGTTCTGTTGAACAGGCTTACAGTTTCTACAAGAATGATCTCATCACCAGATTCAAGAATAGGGGCTGTGATACTGGCTCCATATATAATGATGCATGCCATGGTGATGGCTTAGAGAGGTCTTACTTGCTACAATATAAGGTTAAAATTTCTACTGATGATTCAGCCATCCGTTTGTTGACTACTTATGGCCGTAATACTAATTCACTAATTTATAGTGTTCATCATCATTGGAATATTTTGTTGGCTGACTCCACATTATCTGCAATTTTACCAACTAGATGCCCCTTTACTTACAAGAAAGGCAGAAATTTGGGTCTCTTTTCAATCATTACAAACATTTTTCACCATCCAAATTGCCTTTATCACAAACTACTCTTTTGGGTGACTGATTAGTTGGTTGTTTCCCTTGTGGACATTGTTTCTACTGCACCAAACTCATTAAATCCACCTCTTTTGGCAGTAAAAATACCAGTCAGGTTTTTGACATAGGTTTTTATGCCAACTGCCAATCTGATTGGGTTGTGTATTTTGTTACATGTCACTGTTCATCCTTTTATGTGGGACAAACTTCCCGTCCGGTCAAATTCAGAATGGGTGAACATTTTAGTGAGATTAGACACCATAAACCAACTAACGCACTTTACAAGCATAGGTTCATAGGTTCATAGGTTTATACTAGGCTATCTGCCCTAAGGCATTTATAAGCCTAGCCCAGAGTTTTTGTGGCTTCGCCACCCTTATGTTAAAAACACTGTGCCCATTAGTTTGTTGTGCAGCTCTGTCCAGTAGTGACACAGAGATGATTCCAGGGGTAAACCTACGATCTCCCATCCACCGTCAAGATTTCTCTTGAACAGAGCCAGTGAGGCAGCTCTGGGCCTCAGCATGGACCGGATTTTGTTGTCCACAACATAGAGGAGTCTCTGGGTGACAAATCTATCCCTCCAGCATGTCCTATTTATATCCGTGCTAAGGTTTAAGTCGCTTGCTCTAGTGGAGCTGGTAGGATTTGGATTTTTGAGGTGGAGCATGTCCATTAATTCCGGGGTTGGGATGACATGGCCTTGTATGTCAGGCACAGGTCACCTCTGAGCAGACGGTTTGCGACTGAATAGAGCTGGAGTTTCTTCAGTCTGGCAGCATATGACAGATTTTGGAGTCCCTTTATCCTTTTGGTGAGGAACTTTTGGGGTCTCTCCAATTGCTGCAGGTGTCGGGTGAGATACATCCCGAATGGGTCATTGTACTCGATCATTGGTCTAATAAGTGAAGAGTACAGGAACAATGACCTCACTTGATCTGGATGTGAATCCCTTCATGATCAGGTGGGCAATGTAGAAGGTTTTTCTAACCACTTTAGCAATGTGAGTGTCAAAAGAAAGGCCACTGTCAACCTGGGTCCCCAGGTCCCTTGATAACCTCTTCTTGTGCTTAGTGGATTGCCACCTATATGGTAGCTTGAGGTTACCTTGTTTTTCCAAGGAAGTATACAGACTATACATTTTTGGCATTTAACTTCAGGCCATGGCTCTGGCACCAACACATCTATCAGTTTCCGTGAGACCCCTCTGAAGGATATCTGTGTCCGATGTACTTTCACTATGGCTCCCAGTTTGGCAGTCATCTGCAAACTTTGTCAACTCGCTATAGTCCTCCCTATGTTAGCCTGTACTTCCTGAGAAGTAGATGCCCAAACAACAGGGGGCCAAGGACTGAGCCCTGTGGGACACCACTTCAGACCGGCTTGGAGTCTGACAGTGGCAACTACTCTAACCCTGTGGTTCTGTCCTTTAGCCAGTTTGCAACCCATCTTGTGAGACATATGGGTTTACATTTAAGCTGAGTAAGTTTGTCTATAATACCCCGAGTGGGCATTATTGTGTCGAAAGCTTTGCAAGGTCAAGGTAGGCTGTATGGACTGCCTTTCCCTCATCAATAGCCTTGCGTGACTGTTTCTCAAGAAGCTTCCACTGGGTTCAAAGTAGCATGATTCTGCCCTTGACAAAGTTAAACTGGGTGGTGTCCAATGTCTGCAAGTCCCCTATGTCTTTGTTTATGAGTTCCATTATGATCCTCTCCATAGCTTTGCAGACCAGGCTTGTTGCTTTATGGGGCGTGTAATTACCAGGGTCCAGAGAGGCACCGCCTCAGGGAGTGCGGGGGGACCAGCCGTGCACGCCACTCCTTGGGCACGATATCCCTGTGGTAAAGGCCAAAATTAAACAGCTGCCTTATGTGCAAGTTTAGTTCTCATTGAGTTAAAGTGTAGCACACAGCCAGGGACACCATCCGTCCCATTGATGCTGTGTTTTTAGTTTAGAGAGCAGCTTTCACCTGCACATTGGGAGATGTCTGGGAGGCTGCACCGCTGGGATAGTTATCTCCTTTTGGGGAGAGGGGGGTGAAGTTTGCACGAACCTATACCTGTCTGCCAATGTCGTATATTCTGTAGGAACCCGTCTGCCAGCATGTCATGTTCGTGGGTTCGCTATGTTGGCAATGTCTGGACCCATGATTTTTTGTATCATTTTGGACTAATTCTGAGCATATCTGGGAGTTTCCACCCAGGTTTCTACCTTGGTACATCCTAGTGCTTCATTTAATTTTATTATTATTGATAAAATTATTGCACATAGATCAAACAAAATGGGCTGGCATGACATATTGAACAGAAAAGAGAAAAAGTGGATTATAAAACTAGGTGGATTATTCCTTCCTGGTCTTAACGAGCACCTATAATTATTAATCATGTGACTCTATATGTGTTCTATATAAATGAGTATTGCATTTGTTCTCTACACTGATGAAGGCATTCTTATTTTTGCCGAAACCGGTTTGATTTATACTCATTTTTACATGTAGTTTATACTACATCTGATTTATACTTATTTTTATATGTAGTTTATACTACATTTAAATAAAGTATCTTTAGTGTTACAGCTGCAGGATTTATTTGTGTTTTGGATTCTGTTTGAATTGAGCTCATGCAGCCGCCATACTTGCAGAGGCCATTTCTTTGGTTTTGTGTACCTCTCCAAACACCTGCACAAACTGGAAAGGCCACACAAATACTTCACAAAGAGAATCTATGGCCTCCCACACCTGTCCTATGTGCACAGGTAAAAACAATGCTTCACCTTCTTCAGATACAGAATAAAACAATTAAGACAGTTTAAGTAATCTTGTACATACCAAATAAATTATCCAATTAACCTATTAAACAACTAACAACCGTAAAATTTAAAAATACCTTCCGCATGCACACAAAAACACAGTCTAAAGGCAAAAACCTTTTCAAAAGGTTTAAACCCAAAATTTCAAAATAAGAAACTTTTATAGACAAATAATAATAATAATAATAATAATAATATTAATAAGTCATATATAATCAAAAAACTGCAAAAAGGTGGTAAAAATCACCCATGTGGAAAATGTGTAAACAAGTAACCAAACTTTCAACGTCTCAAAGATAACCATTTGAGTACACATTTAATAGATATTTGTTCGTTAAGACCAGGGAATATGTGTGCACTTGTCCTGATCTGCCATTCTAGTTCGTCAATTTCTAACAGAAGTTGCCAGGGTCCACCTCTTAAGTCAGGACGCCTACAATGCAAAACTAGGAACTTAAAACAGTGGTCAGGGTACTCAAGTATGTGTTTAGCCAAGGTGTTGTTTGTGTCCTTCTTACTAACAGCATAAACGTGTTCATAAACACGCTGTCTTAATTTTCTTTCGGTTTTGCCTATGTAAAAGATCGCATGTCGCGGCATAAACAACGCCTTTAGATTCACAATTAAATTTACCCCTAATGATATATAATTCATTATTAAGCACAACCTGTTTAATGGCTCGAATATGTTTACTTTGTGCACATGCCCCACACTTAAACATACCATTGGGACCTAAACCACGTGGTTTCCTCCTTTTTTCAAGCAAAACTTTAAGTCTAAAATTCCTTCTATAGATGATCTTAGGTTGCAACCCAATTTATCACTCAAAATTGGGTCCTCAATAACCAATTTCAGTTTTATTCAGTAGACGCCTAATATAATCACAATCCACTGAAAAAGTACATAAAAAACTAATTTTAAAAGCTTTATCGTTAAGAAGGTCACAGTCAACATCCTGTTCAATGTTAACTGATGTTTCTTTAACCATAGGGGCTCCTAGTAAAGGTTTAAAGTGACCCTCATGTCTTTTAGCCACTACCTCGTCCCTAATCTTGTCAATTAAATTAATTGGATATCCCTTATTAACAAACATTTTTTCTAAATTCTGACATTCTATTAAGAAGACGTCAAAATCCGTGACCATTCTTGCTGCTCTCACCATTTGCCCTTTTACTACGGCCTTCTTTTGATGGAACGGATGGCAGCTACCATAGTGCAAGAAGGTATTGGAGTAAGAGGGTTTTCTATAGATTTTACTCTTGTATTTAAGGTTAACACAATCCTTATATAACAGGATGTCCAAAAAATGAATGCTGTTCTCTTCTACTTGATATGTAAAATCTAAAAAGTCAGTCAACTTTACAATATCTGAAATGAACAAAGAAACCCCTTCTTTTGGGCCTTTCCACATAAGAAACATGTCATCCTGGTACCTAGTGTACCAGGAGACATGTTCCTTGAATGTTGGGTGCGTGAACAACATGTTGTTCTCCCATTGTGCCATAATAACATTTGCAAAGCTCCCTCCACAAGGGGAGCCCATAGCTACACCTGATGTTTGCAAAAACACATCCCCCTCAAATGTCAGAAAGTTGCATGATAACACCAGTTCAAGCAAAGTTTCACTAAGGTAGATAGTATTGTCTGGAACTTTTCTAACAAACAAGAATTCTCTAATCCATTCTAAACCTAAATTGTGGGGTTTTACGGTGTAAAGGTCCTTCACATCTATAGCTACAAAACATACATCCGCCTGATATTTCAAATTGTCTATGTTACACAGGAAAGCCCACGAATCTTTACAAATTTGTGATTCTTTTTCAATATAAGGTTTCAATAAACTATCTACATACTTTGCACAAGCATAAGTTATAGACCCACGTCCGTCATCTATAGGTCTAAAAGGTGGGTTTGAGATTGATTTGTGTAGTTTTGGAATTCTAAAAAAAGCTGGTACTTTTGGGGCTAGTATAGTTAAATATTGATGTAAATCTACATCAATATATACCTCAAGAAATAAGTCTTCCAACACAGTTCTAACCTTCCTATAGGCTATGTTTAATTCGTTAATCAAAACTTTTTTTATAAACTTCAGAATCTGGATGCTTTCTCATAGCCACTACATAATCATTATGGTTCATCAACACCAACCCCCCACCTTTATCTGGTTTCATTGCTCGTATGTCACAGGTGTTAAGCATATGAATAAAGTCATACTCAGCTGAGGAAGTGTTAAAATTATTGTTACTTAGCCTAAAATGATCTTTATGTAGAGCTCTAAGGTCAAGTTCACACATTTTTTCAAATAGGCTCAAGTTAGGATGCAATGGGGGGGTAAAAAACACTAGAGACCCTTTGAGAGTTAGTCAACAGAGGATGGTTACCTAGCAGTACATTAAGATTTAACTTACGAACATAAAGTTTTAGATCTATTAATGTTTTAGTAAAATCCATTTTTCTGCTAGGAACAAAAGTAAGACCTCTGGAAAAGAAATTAACCCATTCCTGGGTAATGTTCAACTCTGTAAAGTTGTATATACTAAAGTCTCCTTCAAAACTTTTGCAAATAATAGGTCCAGGTCTATAATAGTGTTCATTTCCTATCTCCTCCTCTGCCTCCTCCTGCTCCGTTGGGGGTGTTGTTTTCTGTTCCCTTGGCGATTGTTCCTTTGACCCCTCAGGGTATTCTGAAAACCCTGTTGATTAGTGACTACCTCTTCGTCCTCGCTAATGTTGTCAAGGTCTAACACCCCATTGTCCTTATTGTTATTATGAACCAAGTTGTTACTCTTGTTGACATGAGTGTTCGTGAGCCGTTCACTCTGCCTCAAATGTTGTATAGGTTGCTCATTGGTGTTGCTTTGTGGCTCACCCGGTTCATTCACATAATGTGCCCCCATCAATTTGTTGGGGGCATTACCAATAAGGGAGTTAAGAACAGGGGGTCTAGGGTAAGCTTTTTTGTTAGCATAGTCATTAACGTCACGTGTGATTTTTTTCTTTTTAACACTCAGCAACTTCTCCATGCTAGCCTCAATACTCGTAAAAATACGAGAATAGTCATATTTGAATGACATAAAGTCAACGTGGTTTACAATCTGATGCTCAAGTACCTCTAATTCAGTTTTAAAGTCACATATTTCAGTGTTGTAAAAGTTAAAGCTGTCAAAAACTCAAAACCTTGTCTATCAAATAGTGAGAGTAGTTCAAAATGAAAAGTAGAATTTTCCACCAAACCCATCAGAAAATGCCACTGGCATAACCCCTTGGGTACAATATGCTTGTCTTTACACTCTTGCAGGTAAGCTACTTCTAATTGAAATCTAATATGCAACAGTAACAAAATCTGCTGGAGAGAGAGGTTTGTCTCCCAGAGGCTGCCCTGTCTCTGGAATACACTCCCCATGCACCTCAAACAAAGTACATCACTGACCCTCTTCAAGTGCAACCTTGATGAGTGGATGGGAAACCACAAATTTGTCCCATGGGTTCCACTTGTGTCCCTAATTGACAGAGGCAACAGGTGCTGATTGAGGTTTCTTTTTTTGGGATAAACTCTTGGCTAGGCTTATATGAGCCCAGGGCCATTAGCCTAGTAACCTCCTATGATCCTATGTTCCTGTGAAGTAGCCCCACCCTCATCGAGTACTCTTTTGTCACTACAAATTTTCTACAATTCTGTTTTTTTTTTCTTACATCACTGTTGCTGCTCATTTCCACTATGAATGTTATTATTCCTTTGTTTTTGCCTCTGGCATTCTGCTGAGCATTTGAGCATTTTCCCTGAAATCCTTCTTTATCAAATTTAAAATATTCATTTCTTTTTAGGTGCATCTCCTGTAATATTGCTGTATGCACCATACATTTCTTTATGAAAGTAAGTAATCTTGAGTTTTTGGGGGGCTTTTTTTTGTCTAAACCTGTAAGGCCATTAACATTCCACAACAGTAATTTACTGCATCCATTCTATTAAATAAAAGTAAAATTCAGTTCAGATGTATGACACTTCCTTTCTAGATGTTTTTCCTTTCAACAACTTACATGAACGTGGTTGACTGGATGGCAGTCCATCTATGGAATGTTAATATAACAACTCTTTTTATGTTGCATATTTCCAAACAAAATATTTCACTATACCCCCCATAACTCTGTAACACATACCAGACATCCACATCCCATCCCCACCCACATTAGGGAAACCACCGTAAAAAAATTCTCCAAAGCCAACTTCACGCTTCTTAAGACAGAAGTGGCAGATGGACAATAGATGTACGACTGCTGAATTCTACACAAATGCACTATAAGCACTTACACAAGTGCATGGATTGTGCTATCCCTAACAGAACCAAGATGCTATCCTCCAAAAAAAGGAAGCCAATCCGGTGGTCCCCTGCCATAAACAAACTCCCAAAAAAAACAGAAGAAAGAAACTACAAAAAAAAAAAGTAAAATCCCATGATTGGAGGAACTCCGTAGTCAGCCTCAGTAAGAAGCTGAGATCCCTCATAAAACCCCTCAAAGCTAGTTATGAAAACATATCACCACTGTTTCTAAAGACAACCACAAAGCATTCTATAGCTATGTCAAGAATCTCAACGACAACACTCAGATCTGCTCTGAGTTACAGCACAATGGCACTGAATATACAGAACCAACTGATGTTGCCAACATCCTGGCAGATTGGTTCACTGCTAACTTTACTCCCCTCTCACCCTCTAAAGGGTCCATCTCTCTACCGGAAGAATGCAAAGCTCCTGTAATCACAGCTGCACAGGTAAAAGCCACACTCTCCAAAGCCAAGAAAAGACCATAACTCCACAATATCCCAGGCTGTGTTCCCAACTTAGAATTAACTGGCACCCCACCCAGCACCATATTCAATCATAGCCTCACCTCAGGTTTTGTGCCCACTGAATGTTAATGCTATCCCACCAAATGGAGCCACCCGACCCCAAATTACTTGCCCCATTAGCCTAATGAGCCTGGTCTGCAAGGCCATGGAACGACATCATCATGGAACTATAAACAAACCCAAGACCCTTGGTCAATCTCCAAACTCTAA
>NW_025061393.1:0-4259 GCF_019279795.1 Protopterus annectens | reverse complement strand
TCGGTCATACTGAAACTGGCAGTTAATCCAGAACCAGGATTGCCCTACCCTTTGCAGGGTGGATTATACCCTACACACCTGCAGAGTTTCAGCCTCCTAGCTTTTTCCTCCTCTTGGAGAATAACAACTTTCCATAGGTTTTTTTCTCTATGCAGAAATACGCTTGAATTGCATAGAAAGCTAAAACAATAAACGGTCATACTGAAACTGGCAGTTAAGCCAGAACCAGGATTGCCCTACCCCTTTGTAGGGTGGATTATACCCTACACACCTGCAGAGTTTCAGCCTCCTAGCTTTTTCCTCTTGGAGAAAAACAACTTTCCAGGGAATTTTTCTATGCAAAACATGCTTGAAATGCATAGGAAAGTTAAAACAATAAACGGTCATACTGAAACTGGCAGTTAAGCCAGAACCAGGATTGCCCTACCCCTTTGTAGGGTGGATAGTACCCTACACACCTGCAGAGTTTCAGCCTCCTAGCTTTTTCCCTCTTGGAGAAAAACAACTTTCCAGGGTTATTTTTTCTATGCAGAAACATGCTTGAAATGCATAGGAAAAGCTAAAAACAATAAACGGTCATACTGAACCTGGCAGTTAAGCCAGAACCAGGATTGCCCTACCCCTTTGTAGGGTGGATAGTACCATACACACCTGCAGAGTTTCAGCCTCCTAGATTTTTCCCTCTTGGAGAAAAATAACTTTCCACAGGTATTTTTTCTCTATGCAGAAACATGCTTGAAATGCATAGGAAAAGCTAAAAACAATAAACGGTCATACTGAAACTGGCCGTTAAGCCAGAACCAGGATTGCCCTACCACTTTGCAGGGTGGATTATACCCTACACACCTGCACAGTTTCAGCCTCCTAGCTTTTTCCCTCTTGGAGAAAAACAACTTTCGAGGGGAATTTTTTCTCTATGCAAAAACATGCTTGAAATGCATAGGGAAAGCTAAAAACAATAAACGGTCATACTGAAACTGGCAGTTAAGTCAGAACCAGGATTGTCATACCTTTCTGTAGGGTGGATAGTACCCAAGACACCTGCAGAGTTTCAGCCTCCTAGCTTTTTCCCTCTTGGAGAAAAACAACTTTCCAGGGTTATTTTTTCTCTATGCAGAAACATGCTTGAAATGCATAGGAAAAGCTAAAAACAATAAACGGTCATACTGAAACTGGCTGTTAAGCCAGAACCAGGATTGCCCTACCCCTTTGTAGGGTGGATAGTGGCCTACACACCTGCAGAGTTTCAGCCTCCTAGCTTTTTCCCTCTTGGAGAAAAACAACTTTCCACAGGTATTTTTTTCTCTATGCAGAAACATGCTTGAAATGCAAAAAGAAAGCTAAAAACAATAAACGGTCATACTGAAACTGGCCGTTAAGCCAGAACCAGGATTGCCCTACCCCTTTGCAGGGTGGAGTATACCCTACACACCTGCACAGTTTCAGCCTCCTAGCTTTTTCCCTCTTGGAGAAAAACAACTTTCCAGGGGAATTTTTTCTCTATGCAAAAACATGCTTGAAATGCATAGGGAAAGCTAAAAACAATAAACGGTCATACTGAAACTGGCAGTTAAGTCAGAACCAGGATTGTCATACCTTTCTGTAGGGTGGATAGTACCCAAGACACCTGCAGAGTTTCAGCCTCCTAGCTTTTTCCCTCTTGGAGAAAAACAACTTTCCAGGGTTATTTTTTCTCTATGCAGAAACATGCTTGAAATGCATAGGAAAAGCTAAAACAATAAACGGTCATACTGAAACTGGCTGTTAAGCCAGAACCAGGATTGCCCTACCCCTTTGTAGGGTGGATAGTAGCCTACACACCTGCAGAGTTTCAGCCTCTTAGCTTTTTCCCTCTTGGAGAAAAAAAACTTTCCAGGGGAATTTTTTCTCTATGCAAAAACATGCTTGAAATACATAGGGAAAGCTAAAAACAATAAACGGTCATATTGAAACTGGCAGTTAAGCCAGAACCAGGATTGCCGTACCCTTTTGTAGGGTGGATAGTACCCTACACACCTGCAGAGTTTCAGCCTCTTAGCTTTTTCCCTCTTGGAGAAAAACAACTTTCCACAGGTATTTTTTTCTCTATGCAGAAACATGCTTGAAATGCAAAAAGAAAGCTAAAAACAATAAACGGTCATACTGAAACTGGCAGTTAAGCCAGAACCAGGATTGCCCTAGCCCTTTGTAGGGTGGATAGTACCCTACACACCTGCAGAGTTTCAGCTTCCTAGCTTTTTCCTCTTGGAGAAAAACAACTTTCCAGGGTTATTTTTTCACTATGCAGAAACATGCTTGAAATGCATAGGGGAAGCTAAAAACAATAAACGGTCATACTGAAACTGGCAGTTAATCCAGAACCAGGATTGCCCTACCCCTTTGCAGGGTGGATTATACCCTACACACCTGCACAGTTTCAGCCTCCTAGCTTTTTCTTTCTTGGAGAAAAACAACTTTCCACAGGTGTTTTTTTCTCTCTATGCAGAAACATGCTTGAAATGCATAGGGAAAGCTAAAAACAATAAACGGTCATACTGAAACTGGCAGTTAAGCCAGAACCAGGATTGCCCTACCCCTTTGTAGGGTGGATAATACCCTACACACCTGCAGAGTTTCAGCCTCCTAGCTTTTTCCCTCTTGGAGAAAAACAACTTTCCACAGGTATTTTTTTCTCTATGCAGAAACATGCTTGAAATGCAAAAAGAAAGCTAAAAACAATAAACGGTCATACTGAAACTGGCAGTTAAGCCAGAACCAGGATTGCCCTACCCCTTTGCAGGGTGGATTATACCCTACACACCTGCACAGTTTCAGCCTCCTAGCTTTTTCCCTCTTGGAGAAAAACAACTTTCCAGGGGAATTTTTTCTCTATGCAAAAACATGCTTGAAATGCATAGGGAAAGCTAAAAACAATAAACTGTCATACTGAAAGTGGCAGTTAAGTCAGAACCAGGATTGCCCTACCCCTCTGTAGGGTGGATAGTACCCTACACACCTGCAGAGTTTCAGCCTCCTAGCTTTTTCCCTCTTGGAGAAAAACAACTTTCCAGGTTATTTTTTCTCTATGCAGAAACATGCTTGAAATGCATAGGAAAAGCTAAAAACAATAAACGGTCATACTGAACCTGGCAGTTAAGCCAGAACCAGGATTGCCCTACCCCTTTGTAGGGTGGATAGTACCATACACACCTGCAGAGTTTCAGCCTCCTAGATTTTTCCCTCTTGGAGAAAAATAACTTTCCACAGGTATTTTTTCTCTATGCAGAAACATGCTTGAAATGCATAGGAAAAGCTAAAACAATAAACGGTCATACTGAAACTGGCCGTTAAGCCAGAACCAGGATTGCCCTACCACTTTGCAGGGTGGATTATACCCTACACACCTGCACAGTTTCAGCCTCCTAGCTTTTTCCCTCTTGGAGAAAAACAACTTTCCACGGGAATTTTTTCTCTATGCAAAAACATGCTTGAAATGCATAGGGAAAGCTAAAAACAATAAACGGTCATACTGAAACTGGCAGTTAAGTCAGAACCAGGATTGTCATACCTTTCTGTAGGGTGGATAGTACCCAAGACACCTGCAGAGTTTCAGCCTCCTAGCTTTTTCCCTCTTGGAGAAAAACAACTTTCCAGGGTTATTTTTTCTCTATGCAGAAACATGCTTGAAATGCATAGGAAAAGCTAAAAACAATAAACGGTCATACTGAAACTGGCTGTTAAGCCAGAACCAGGATTGCCCTACCCCTTTGTAGGGTGGATAGTGGCCTACACACCTGCAGAGTTTCAGCCTCCTAGCTTTTTCCCTCTTGGAGAAAAACAACTTTCCACAGGTATTTTTTTCTCTATGCAGAAACATGCTTGAAATGCAAAAGAAAGCTAAAAACAATAAACGGTCATACTGAAACTGGCAGTTAAGCCAGAACCAGGATTGCCCTACCCCTTTGCAGGGTGGATTATACCCTACACACCTGCACAGTTTCAGCCTCCTAGCTTTTTCCCTCTTGGAGAAAAACAACTTTCCAGGGAATTTTTTCTCTATGCAAAAACATGCTTGAAATGCATAGGGAAAGCTAAAACAATAAACGGTCATACTGAAACTGGCAGTTAAGTCAGAACCAGGATTGTCATACCTTTCTGTAGGGTGGATAGTACCCAAGACACCTGCAGAGTTTCAGCCTCCTAGCTTTTTCCCTCTTGGAGAAAAACAACTTTCCAGGGTTATTTTTCTCTATGCAGAAACATGCTTGAAATGCATAAAA
>NW_025061392.1:0-14695 GCF_019279795.1 Protopterus annectens | reverse complement strand
CATAAACTTCAGATACATGTCTGCTTTACTTTATGCTCGGGGTTTTTTACCCAAGTTCCCTCCATGGAAGTTGTTGTATATGTGTCTCCAGTAACAGAGCATACATATAGATACCGCTTGCAGAACATGTCTTGCTTTACTTTATGCTCTGTTACAAGTCAGTGCATATTTAGAAAGTAATACTTTCCAGTTACGTACATCAGCCATCTTCCCCACTAACATTTATTCCCAGCTGGGTATTGATAAACAGGACTCATGCAGTTCTATTTAAAAGCTGGCACTAGCCTTTGTTACAGTGAAATCATTAATAAGCTGATGAGTCATTTGAAGAGAATTTCTGCACTGCTAAACAGCTTTGTTTAAGTGTAGTGCTTCTTAGTTAAAATGGTAGCATATGCACCATCTCATGAACTTAGTCTCCCTGAGTGTTTTCTACAGAGCTCATGCTACAGTGTCTGTATATCGATAGTGTCTTCCTGTTCCTCAGGACAGCATTCCTGTATATTAACAGTGCCTCTACAGTAATCAGGATAATGTCCCTGCATATTATCATGGTTATAAAATACATTCACTGTAGGCCCTCTAGCAGAACCCACTACATAGTGTACTGACTCCAGCACCAGAAGTGCTCAGTGAGGTAGACTGTCAGTGCACCTCAGCTCTTTCCTACCTAGACCCTAACCAACCCCTTACTATACCACTAGAAGTTTATTTAGCCTTTCATCCTTCTGGTAGACTGGTCTAGTTCAGTACTCATCTAAGTAATTGGATTAAGATTTCCACTTCTCTTTGTCATGTCCTAGAACTTGCAGACTTCTCTGGTCATGATGTGGAACACCTCTTCCTCTGTGGTCTGAAGTTAACGTAGTGGCCAGGAACCATGTTAACACAGAACATTATTGCTCCTTTGAAATGAGTTCAGATTGTTTTAAGTTAAAAAAGATATTAGAGGACAACTGGAAAGTTATTAAAGGTAATCAGGATATTATTAAAGTAGTGGGTTGTAAACCCCATTTTGTGTTTCGTAAAAATAATTCGTTGAAAAACATTTTTGAGAGAGCCAGTTCTGATAAAACAATATCTACTTTTAATAAACAAAACAAGAAAGGGATGTTTAGATGTAACAATTGCACTATCTGTCGTTTTATTTCTGAGGGTCCACTTATTAACGTTGTTACCTGTGATAGGATTTTAGAGGTGACAAGTTATGTTAATTGTACTAGTAGTGGACTCATTTACATTGCTTTATGTTCCGTGTGCCCAGCTTTTTATGTCGGTATGACTACCAGAAGCTTGGGCACACGTATTAAAGAACATTTATATGCCATTAAGACAAAGAACCACAATAATGCTTTATTCAGACATTCGATTTCTTGCATTGGTTTTAAAAAATTTATGTTTACTGTGTTAGAAACATGTACACATGATGGCAGGGCTGGTGATTTTAAGAATTATGTTGAACAGCGAGAGGTTTTATGGCAGATCAAATTTTTTTCTGATAACCCACCTGGGTTAAACGATACTATTAATTTAAAATGTTTTTTAAAACATCGTAAATTATCTATTCCAAAAAATTTAGATAGGAATAAGTTGCTTGAATTATTGTTAATTTAGTATGTTTGACATTTTTAGTTAGTTATTTAATGGTATTTTTTTAAATATTTTTTATGATTAATTAAGTAATTTATCACATGATGTATCTATTAATTAGTTGATGTATTTAAGGGATGCTGTTGATTGTGAGTGTTGTATTCTGATGAAGTTTATTTTTTACGAAAGCGGAGATTAAATTTGTTTATACGCTATTTTGTGTCTGCACTCGTGCTTTCTCTGCCTTTTTGTTTCTTTGTGATTTGGTTCTACAAGTAGCTTTTTGTTTTGCGTTGATAAGTAAGGGTGTTCGGTGGCAGTGATTACTACCTTATAATCTGGGCAGAAGGTGGCATAGCTAGTAAACCTGTGCCATCCTTCCCAAGGAGTGTCTGTTTGTTTGTATACAAATCAACTCTCAAAGTGTGTGTGTGTGTGTGTGTGTGTGTGTGTGTGTGTGTGTGTGTGTGTGTGTGTGTGTGTGTGTGTGTGTGTGTGTGAGAGAGAGAGAGAGAGAGCTACTTGGGCAGGGACACAAAGCACTGGTTGAACAGAGAGAGTGCTGTAGGTTTTAGCTTGACCACTTGGCTGACATCTTAACCCTATAGCTGTGCCAGTGGGGAATCTTATTGGGGATCTGGAGAAAGAGGGAGAAATCAGGCCCAGACTGACTGTGATCTCTGTGTGTTCTTAAGTGTAATTGTACTTTACTGTGTGTGTTCTTGTCATCCTTCCAATGTGCACATCCCTCACTGGTGCTAGTGGTAAGGATTGAGGCTCCTTGATTACTGAGCCACTGCAGGGGTGTACTTCCATATACTCCTCCCTCAGCATGCCACTATTTGACTACAATGGTCATGTGTTGACATACTTTCCAAACTGTTTTGACACATGCAGATGACAGTATGGCCCCTCACATGGACCTATCACATCATCAGTATGTGCTCAACACTGTTTATCTCCAATGCATGTCAGTGCCACCTGTGTCATTCAGCGTACTCACAGGTTATCTGTACCATGCATGCAGGACAAGGTGTGACCCCACTTGCTTGTATATGCTGCCTATCTCTAGGAAGCATAGTAGATGGATTAGTCACCCTAAGGACATTAAGCCACTATGTGATGTTAGTAGTACATGCCTGTTGGTGACATTTGTGTAGCAGACATAATGCACCCTTAACACAGACCCTCCATACTGGTACTGTATAGAGAGCACCTCAGTGTACTTCTGCACATGCCATTTGTATGATTGGCTGGGCGGATGTCATCTCAACACTGGGGGTGTGGCTGCATCTCCTGTGGACTTGGCCAATATGTGCTGCTCCTCTGATGAGGGGTAGCAATTTCTCCAAGTGGGATGGCTGTATGACCACCATGGTAGTGACATACACATCTCCTATTGCTCTGTGACATGATGTACAATGCTGTCACAGCCTGACACAAACACATGGCCAAATTCAGGCTAGCAGCACTTCAACTTACTGCATACAGGACATGCCACAGCACACACATAGTACACATTGGCTGCATGCACAGTGGAAAACTTACCTATGTAATGGTGCACAGTACAAAGGACAATACTAGATGCACATACCATGCCTCGTCTCTTCTAGTACTATCCATGTAGGACACATAATGCTTGTTGATGTAAGTAGGCCATGCTGTGGTCATTCATTTGGGAGGCCACATCACCCACAACCAGTAAAATAATGTAAAACCTTACCAATGTGTACATTACAAAGATTATCATATGTATGCAGTCTGGATATACACACGCATACTGAGTCTGGTGCTGTGAGAATAGAACCCTTACCTCTCTACTGTTACACATTATAGCTCACAGTACTTATTGCATTCACCACTGAGTTCATCTGATATTAAACTGTCAGCCAGTGCTCTTAAGGTCGATGACATCAGCAGGCCATGTAGAAAAGAGCAAATTAAAAGTCCAAAAGGTAGTTACATGGCCAAAAAGTGCATAACCATTGCATGGGGATGTCAGTTGTGCTGCAAGGGGATATATTTACACACAGTAAGTTGGCTGCTGTGAGATTAGAACCCTTACCTATCCACTGTTACACAGTACAGCTCACAGTACTTATTGTACTCGTCATAGAGTTTATCTGACATTAGACTGTCAGCCAGTGCTCTTAAGGTGGATGACATCAGCAGGTGATGTAGAGGAGGGCAATTTAGAGGGCAGAAGCTACTTATAGGGGCAACAAGTGCATAACCATTGTATGGGGATAGCCCATGAGGCCATGTCTGTTGTGCTGCAAGGGGATATATTTAGACACACACACACACACACACACACACACACACACACACACACACACACACAAAGACACATGCACACACTGAGTTGGTTGCTGTGAGATTAGAACCCCTACCAATCTGTTGTTAAATATTATAGCTTGCAGTACTTATTGCATGTGCCACAGATTATACCTGTTGAATATGTAATTGCAGGCACTGTACTTGTGGAGTGCGCAAAGTAGGCTTATTTTGGACAGCATGTGTGGCCTGCAGAGTGATATTGCTTGGTACTGTTATTGTATGTAGTGTCCTAGGAGTAGGTACCTGCTAATATCCCAGTTATGTACATACAGTCACCAGTATGGCCATATGTGGTTGGTCACAGTTATATAGGCAAATGTGTAGCCAGGGACACTTTTCCCTGTCAAAGGCATGCATTGGAACCATTATACATTACACCACCTGCTCACCTGTGTCTATCTACATGGGTGACATTCCGCAGGCACAGGGGTCTGAGGGTGAGTGGAATATGTACTGTTGCAGCCTTGGTTTGGTTCGTCTGGGCAACTGCATTGATGTGGCAGTGCAGATAAACACAGCTTTAGTAAGGTTTGTGGGGGATTCATACATCTCCACACACATATACACACACACATACACACACACACACACACACACACACACACACACACACACACACACACACACATATATATATATATATATATATATATATATATATATATATATGTATATATACCTACATACATACATATATATTTAAATGTGTATAACAGGGATGTCTCGACAACTATCGCTGCGTGTGTACGTTATGTATATGTGTTATTTAGATACATGTAGAGAGTCTGTACATCATTGAAATATATATGTATATATATATATATATATATATATATATATATATATATATATCAGTATTATATGTATTGGGGTGCATACTGCTACATACACTACTCATGTGAGTGGGGGATAGGGACAGACAGAATGTATATGTAGCTGTCTCTATGTAGAGACATATTTCCACATAGCAGGTCTTTGTGATGGAGAGGCAACAGAATTGTGCTCAAGTTAGCTAAGTGTAGGAGCATCCCCACTAGGACTGTCAATACTTACAAGGTGACTCCAGGCCAGAGCATCCTGTACTGCAGTTCAGGATTTTGTGTGCTGCAGGCATTAGCAGTTGCACCTGTTGACACAGAACAGCACTTCCCTGAACCTGTCCACGGCATTCTCCAGCTGTCTGCTGTACTTAATATATGACTGGGGTACATAATGTAACACCACACACAGGGTGACAGTCTGCATACCTCTCACTGTACATGTTTTTGCAGAAAATCCGGCATTTTGCTTCATATGTCTGGTCTGTTTTTCATACATTTGTGGTGTTCCATTAACTTATTGTATAATGCAGACACTGAACAGTACTACCTACAGACACATTTGACTGATGGACTTTACATCCTGCAGATATTCTGTTGTGATGTAACCCGCTGTTATACTAGCCACCTTCTAGGTTAATCACTTCATGTGTAATGTCTGTCTCTAGTTATGACCCTTTTTCCCCCATTCTCTCTGACTTTTTCCAGCTTTCATTCAGTAACAGATTGCGGGGTCTGACAGTCTGCGGGAATACCACCTTACAACTACCTCATCTGCAAAAGATGTGGATGCAGCCAGATTCAAACCATCAACACCACCACCCATGCTAACATCCCTAGCCCACTGAGTCACACAGGCCGCCAGGTAGAGATGTGTCATTCATCACACAATTAGCATACAGACATGCATTATCATCCTTGCATTACGTGTGACATCTAATGTGTACCCAGGTTCTATGTTACACCCCTAAGGTTGGGTGATCTGCTGATATATCATTGCTGATGTACTATTACAGCAATTGTATGGGAATATTGATGTGATGGGGTGAGGTATGAGCAGCCCATGATCTGCTGGGATAGACAGTTGTGCAACTGTCCTGTGACCCCACTGTTTACCATCTCCCCTGACTAATGTAGTGGATATTCCAGCCATGTAGCCTAGTAAATATTATGGAGTACATACTATTGGACCGGGTACCTGTTGTTTCATGTGGCTGTAAGAGCACTCCAAGTAGCCCAGTAGCCCACTATATTCCCTTGCATACATGCAGCAGGTCCATACATATGCTACTATATTCTAGTACCTCTTACAAGTGGTGTATAGTTGAGTGACTTACCTTGTGAATGCAGCAGTTGACAGACCTGTAGTACGGGGCTGACAATGTCTGATGCATGCAGTACACTGCCAATACACGGCTAGGTACAGGCTGTGTGGGCTGGCTGGCATTATTTTTACTATATATATATATATATATGAGTTGGAGTAAGGTGTCAGTCCCTAGGGCCCTACGTTGCCAGTGCATGTGCATTGCAGGGTCTATATCAAAAGCAAGAAACAGCTTCTAAGCAAACACGTAAAGAGCAACATATATTCATCAAACTGCATTTAAGAGATTCGATGAATATGCCACAGGGCAAGGAGGTAGTTGACCAACTACATGGCGTTTCCCTTTCCTTCACTATAGTGCAATCTCAGAGTTGGTATATTTATTTATGGGGGTGTGGGGGGCAAAGCCCCCCACCTGATAATGTTTTTTAATTATTTTTTTCCAGATGACCACGTGAATTTTTTCACTAGGAATAAATTCAATTATGTGGCTGTTCACTATTTTGGGGTCTTGAAATTATGTGTCAACTTTTATGTATTCGCACATATGTTCTTTTGTTGTCTGATATAGACCTGCTATGCATTGCCTCTTCACCAAGTCCAGGGCATACTGGGCCCCCCTACGTTTGCCTACAGGGACATCCTCAGGGGGTTCCTCCTCCGAGTCCTCCTGTGGCTGTGGGGTCCTAGGCACTGATGGGGGACTGAGTTTCCCTTCCTGTTGCTGATCTTGCTGCAGTTGTTTCCACAGGATCATATTGTGTATCATGGCACATACTGTGAACATCTGTGCACATGTGCCTGGGGAGTACTGCAGGACTTCACCAGATATATCAAGGCACTGGAACCATGACTTCAGCAGTCCAAATACATGCTTTATGATGTTCCTAGTTTGTGCGTGTGCCTCATTATTGCATTCTTTCATGGGTGTGTGTGCATTTCTGATATGTGTCATCATCCACATTTCCAGTGCGTAGCCAGCATCCCCCAGTAAATGGCCAAGCAGGATGTCCCTCCAAGCGAACATAGTACAGCTGTGATGCATGCCAGATATGGGAGTCATGATAACTGCCAGGGCTGCCAACACACACATTCATGATAATGCTCTGGGTATTGCACATGACTTGGCAGTTGATAGAGTGATACCCCTTGTGTTTGATGTAGATTCTACACTCCTCACCAGGTGGTGCCTTGATGTGTATATGAGTGCAGTCTATGGCACCCAGTACCTCAGAGTAGTGTGCCACAAGGTAGAAGTGTTGCATATTGCTGGCCCTGGCCTCAGGGTTGAGGGGAAAACACATGCCTTGAAGGTAAACAAAGCTTAGCATCCAGTGTACATCCCCCACTGAGCACAGTGACACACCACACAAACAGGCGCAGCTGAGCTCCAATGAGCTTACAAGTCCTCAGACACACACCTCTGTTAATGTCAGTTACCTCTTCTGTGGACACCAACACAGTTCTGTGCCTATATGAATGGGATCTGTGGACATGGATACCCATTTGTGCTATTCAGTAACCCCAGTTCATTTGCATAGGGATTCGTGCACACAACCTGGAAACTGCACAGTTCCAGGCCCTGCCTTGTTAGCAACAGCACCATTCCACTATTGTGGATACTCCATGCAGGGTCCCATACTACATTTCTGCCACATACTATAACATTTGGTTTTACCACTATTTTTTTAATAACTTTATGTTTGTGCACTGCAGCATGCTGCACAAACATATCCAAATCATTAAAAAAAATACAATTATTTTAATTTATTTCCCTTATGTTTTTTGACATACAGTGGATAGTTTGCACATATCTGTGCTGGCTATGCAATATCTGTCCATCTGACTACACTTTTACAGTCCCTGTTGTCAGTTTAAAATCTACTACAGACACCAACACAGGATCTGCAGGACTGCCTCTCTTCTTGCTGGATTGCTCTACCTCCCTCATTTACATGAAATTCACTTCCTTATGAGATGATTTGCATGTCATAGATACTTCTGTGTTGGGGCATGCCTGCGTGCCACCCAGCTCTGTTTACTGGATCACAAACCTGCTTTCTTTCATGCAAGCAGAGCACCACAATGCCTACATGGTAAATAAGACAGTGTAGGCTTTATTAAATTCCCCATAAAGTTTATTCAAATTTATGAGTATGGGAAGATAGCGAGCCCTAAGCATTGCAATTGTTTGACACAGAGGGTAGTGTATGCAGCTCAAAGTAAGAACTGTCCCTCATTTTATATAGGTAAGACAGAAAGAGTATTTAAGATATAATTTATGAGCACCTTCACAATATTAAGAAAAAGGATCAGCATAATACCCTATGGAGACACATACAGGCACAGGAAGGACCCTCATTTGATTTTTTTTTTGTAATTCATGTTATTGAACATGATATAAAAGGGGACCCTGGAAGATTAATTTGGAATCCAAGAATTATAATGGCAATTAAGTATACATGCACTGGACCATGGGGTCTCAATGATTCAGTTTCGATGGCATGTGCATTTAAAATTTAAATTTTCAGAAGTGTGAGAATTATGATTAGTAAGTTTGTCACTACAGGGATTTGAACAGTCTATTTATAGTGGACTTAATATCATCATCTTAATGTTGAGAGCCATTCCGGCTGCTTACATTAGATAGTATTAGAATAAGAATTATAACATATTTTTGATTTTACGTAGTGAAATGTATTTTAGATGAAATTTAGATGAGTATATACTGGATATATTTGTACGTTCATGAATTTATACATAATATATTAATGTTAATGAATTTAAATATATTTATATGTTTGTAGTCGTTAGTGTATATATAGATATATGTTTATTTTTGTTCGCGCACGCACACACACACACACACATATATATATATATATATATATATATATATATATATATATATATATATATATATATAGATATATTTATGGATTCCTATTACAAGAACGAAAGTTCACTACTTGTAATAGGAAGCCTCTCTTCTGCGAAAGTTCACTTTAATGAAAGTGAACTTTTGCGTAAGTGCACTTCACCGGAAACACCGCAGCACAGTGGAGGACATAAAAAACAAGCAATGTCCTCTGCTATGGTGCGATAGTCATGGACCTTAGGGTTAGGGCACGGGTTAGGGTAAGGGACCCTAACCCATGCCCAAACCCTAAGGTTTGTGATTATCGCACCATAGTGGAGGACATTGCTATGTCCTTCACTGCGCTGCAGTCATCACGGACTTTAGGGTTAGGGCACAGGTCATGGTAAGGGGATAGCCCTACGGGCTATCCCTTACTATGACCCGTGCCTTAACCCCAAGGTCTGTGAGTACTGCATGGAAGTTCAGTACAACACCCATTCGTTGTACTGAACTTCGTGTAAGTGCACTTCTGATTAAGTGCACTTTCGCTGCAGTGAACATTCCATGCACTATTTCGAATTAGTAAACATTTGATCTAGTGTATGGAACCCATATATAGATATATATATATATATATATATATATATATATATATATATATATATATATATATATATAATATAATATATATATATTATATATATTTATATATATTTATATATATATATATATATATATTTTTTTAATATATATTTTATATATATATATATATATATATATATATATATATATATATATATATAATTTTTGCATGAAGTTTGTACTCAAAACAACTATGAGGAAATGTGTCTTTAAAAGCAGAAATGTTCTTTAGGGTTGAATAGTTTATTCACATATGCATCCCATGGTATTGAAGGGACAAAAGCTCGTAGTTTGTTAGCAGTAAAAAAAAAGGTGGATTTCAAAACTCTACTTGGATCACTTCTTCCTGTTGTGTGTGCAGTTGGGAACAGTATCGATTGATTGGCCCTAGTCAACGTTATCCACAGACTGTTGAGCAGCTGTCCGAAGGTCAGGCTAGTTTTTCTACAAATACAAAACTTATGGGAAAGTCTGTATCCCAAAAGTAAAGTGTTTTTTAAAGCAGTTAAACCAAGGTCCTGCCCTCATCAGGAAAATGGTAAGTTATATAAAAGGAATCGCAAACATTTGTATAAGTCAAATGTAACAAAGATGAAGATCCATGAAGAACAACAACCAGACGTGTCATAACCACAACTGTCATAGGAAAACACTGATTGTGAAAACTCTGATAGTCATGAGTTGCATACAGAGATTCCTGAAGCAGTGTTTCCAAATGAAACTGTAGTACAGGAAGAACTGTCCAGAAGCAAGGTCAGATCTACAGTGTAAATTCTCATGGTAATACTCCAGATGTGGAAGAAACCAAGCAAATGTATAGACTATGCCAGAGTTTAATATAATACAAAAGTCTTAAAAATGTTTTTGAATATATTCAGTTTTATGGTGAGTAGACAACCCATGGCATGCTGAGTATGATGACAAGGTTAATTTTGATATATGTATTCACATACATATGTGTTATCAAACACACTGGCACCAGATATACTAAAAACATATGTTTATTTGATAGCTGAAAAATTGTTCACTTGGCTTTGTTCAGGTATTCTCCAGAAATATTTACAATATGTAAACTTACCTTATATATAAGATTCACAGGTCCATAGGTAGCTTTACCAGTTCTTCTTACCACAGACTCAGTCCCACACAGACTTTCCAGCAATAGGCCATTAACGTCATGGCTATTGGCCTTGAAAAGACCCTCCATCCATTTAAAACAAACACACAAAAAAAATACTCTTTGCTTTATCTTCCTTCAGACAGCATTAAAAAAATTGGCCCTGAATGGGCCATGCTTCTCCATAAAAAAATACAAAGTCCTTGTGTTACCCTACAGTGATCTACCCAACTGCAGAAGTAGCTCCCTGTCTCTCTGATTCAGGCTACATCTTGTTATACAAAGCTAATCCCTATCAATTATCTAACTAATACAGTCAACTGCCTAATTAGATTGTTGAGAACTTTGGTCATCCTCAATACACCTTTAAACATACTTTTCCTATTATCCGCAGAAAAGATGTTAAAACTACCCCACTCATCACACAATCAATGGTTTTGGAATCATACAGATGGGTTCTGGGACCTAGACCACCACCTTGACATTCATATTAGCTGGTCTAGTTCTATAGGTGGCAGTGTATTTCAAGGACTGGAATGATTATGTCCAGCGGCACAACTTTCTATTGCCATCTTGCAGTTTCCTCAGCAGTTGTAATGGAGCATTATCTGTGTCTGGATTAAAATGTCCATTTTATCAGCTATGCATCTGTTTCAATGTCTGAATACTTTTTCTCAGCACTGATTAACTAATGGCTAATGTAGCACCTATGTTGCATCTCACAGTGTATATCCTGTGATAACACAGTTCTCAAACCTACTTCTGAGGCATCTATACACAAAGTGAATTCCTTGGTGAAATAGTATTCACTAGCACTGGCCCAGAACATAATATTCTTCTGAGTTCAAATGCTCTCTCTGCCACAGTAGACCATTGCACTCTTATAGGATCTTTTCCTTTGGTGAAATCCATAAAAGGAGAAGCAACAGTTGCAAAATTAAGTATAAATTTTCTATTAGTACCCAGCTAGTCCAAGAAAAAAACTTCATCTGCCTTTCAATGGAGGGTGTAGGCCAATTGTTTATAGTTCCTAATTTCTATAGTTGCCGTCTTGTCACACCTCATCCTATAAAGCAGACCTCTCGACTATTTCTATTTTAGAGGTACATTCCTATTTTCAGACCCGATTTCCCACTGCACATGATGTACCTTTTTTTGGAGGTATATCCTTATTTTCACTCTTAATTTTCTCCTCCACCCAATTTCCTGAATCCCCATCACCACAAGCAATTTTTGACGCTTTCTACTACACAGAAAATTACACTACATGGCCAACATACTAGTGGAACCAACAATTTAAAGAAAGAAGATAAATATCTTACATCTCACTTCTTCAGAAGCAAAAATAAATTAGTGTGTGGCAGAATTTTGCAATACAGTTCAATAACGTCTATAGATTTTATACAGTCTCTTTGATAATGTATTTATATTTTCCATCATTTTTCACTCTGTTTTTTTTAAACTGGCTCCAAAATCCACAAATCGCACCCACTAGTGTACGATGTTCTTAACGCAAAGATAAATTTATTTTCACACAAATTAAACAGCGTTTTCGCCAATCAAAATAGGTTAGCTTCCTCAGAGAGACATAAAACATTTTCAAACGTTTTAAATCTTGGTGCCATTTATACATTGCTAAAACAAGCATACTCAAAATAATACACGTCATTTCCTTCCATTACAATTTTTTCCGTGTACCCATACACACTATTAAAAAAATCTAAGGCATGTAAAGAGAAACATTTAAAATTTTCATTGAGTTTTTTAGAAGTTGCAGGAGTAAATAATTCCTATCAATCCATACAACTCCTTCCATTAAAAAATCGCCACATCCACAAAGGCTAAAATTACATATTAGTAAAAACGTTATGTCAGTATACTCTCAAATAAATAACTGTTACCTTAATCAATTTCCTGCATACATTTGCTTCATCTAATCTGCACGATTATATCCCATGTATATTCCTAAGAATACAAGAATATGTTAATGTCTTAAATTTATAAGGGCACAAACTACGGGGCCCTAATTTTGCCATATCACTAGTATGCCTTCAATAATAATAACCATCAGTATGATAACCTACACTCCATACTAAATTTTGTAAGAGTGTGGATTGAGAACCACCCTATTGACCACCCAGTCACCTTTGTCCACTGTTCAATCCTTATGAGTTTATTGGTATATTTTCTAAGGTTCACATATTGTACCCCTAATACTATCCTTATATGTACATACCCATTATTAAACTATCTATTGTAACTTTTCAATTTTAAGAGACAAGAAATATTACAATTGTCATTTAAGCCAGGGGTGTTGAAGGCATTCAGTTTGATTTGCCATTCCAACTCCCTGGTTTCTAGTCTAATGGATGTGGGCCCTCCTCTACTATTCTGTGGAATATGGTCTATACCCATAAAATAAAATTTATGTCCTATTTCATGGTCTATATGCTTGGCTAAAGCATTTTCAATGTTTTGTTTTCTTATAAGTATATATGTTTGGTAAATCCTTTCCTTAAACTTACGGTCGGTTTTACCAACATAGTACGCAGGACAACTATCACAGGTAGCAAGGTAAACAATAGACTTAGTTTCACAATTTATCTTATGTCCAACGTACCCCTTCACGATCTTGTATTGGAGGAAGTTCCGTGCCTTTATTTTGTACCCCAGGGATACATGTGGACCCCTCACTACCATTGCTAGTATGTACTTTCAACAGTGGTGTGTAGAAACCATTCTCTCTCTTGTTCCTCACTTCCACTATTAACTCATTTATTAGGCCTTCAGGATAGTCTCTATTTTTGAACATGTCATGAATAAAGGCACGGAACTTCCTCCAATACAAGATTGTGAAGGGGTACGGAGTTACTCTTCTAGCTTTATTACAACATACAATACCAACTTCAATGAAATTAGTTCCATTATTTACAAAAATTGGTTTTTTATTTCCAGTAATAGATTACTACTGGAAAAATTGGGGACAAAACCTACCATCGTATATAGGAAAGGGAAGAACTTAAAAACTTTGTTAGAAGGGAACAAAAATGATGATTCCTTTTCCAAACAAAAAGGGACATTCACTTGTGGGCGGTGTAATTGGTGTAGTTGTGTAAAAACAGGAAGTACATTCCAAATTAATGGTAGAAAGTACTCCATTGGAATGGAGTTGTAATGGAAGGAAATGACGTGTATTATTTTGAGTATGCTTGTTTTAGCAATGTATAAATGGCACCAAGATTTAAAACGTTTGAAAATGTTTTATGTCTCTGAGGAAGCTAACCTTATTTTGATTGGCAAAAACGCTGTTTAATTTGTGTGAAAATAAATTTATCTTACAGTTAAGAACATTGTACACTAGTGGGTGCTGCATTTGTGGATTTTGGACAGTTCTTCTTGTTTTAATAGTTTGGAATATTCGTTTGCTGCAGTTTGTTTTTTTTAAACATATGTTTCAAAGTAGCATCCCACTATCCAGATGGAAGCAGAGAGAGTTACGTGTTATTTGGTATTCACATTTTATGTTAATTAGATTCCAGATTTTGGATGGATGTCCCTACTTTTCAGGGTACTTTGTTCCTATTTTCAATGACTGCAGGTTGAGAGGTATATCATAAAGTATCTCAAATTGTTTCCTCCATGTCTAGTTTACTTTTGTTAGCATTCACAGCCAAGTCTGCCTGTCATATAGATGCTAGCATAGCCTGTATTTTTGATAAGTGAGACTTTCATTCCTCTGGATGGGTGACCACATCATCCAACTATATAGCAGTATATCATGAATTAAGTTATAGTATTCTATACATCAGTCTCTGAAAGACAGCTGGAGCTCCATGTTAGTCAAATAGTAGTGATGTGTAAATAAACTTCCAACATTAGAAAATATTTTTTCTATGCGGAAGAGGAAAGCAGTATCTGTAGATACTCCTTTGTGTCTAATATTGTTACACATCATGTTTTTGAAAAGTGCAGAACCAGCTTGTCAATTTTATTTCTTCCAT
>NW_025061391.1:0-8164 GCF_019279795.1 Protopterus annectens | reverse complement strand
CCAAATACTTTTGTTGAGTATTGGTTTATAAATCCCTTGTTCCCTTTTACAGATGACTTCCTTAAAAACAGCCTCTAGAAATGAACTAGGGTATCCCCTATGTTGGAACATTTGGTATAATTTCTCACATTCATTAACAAAATCCTCTTCCAGGGTGGTCATCCTAGCCCCCCTAACCAGTTGGCCCTTGACCACTGATTTTTTCTGATGTTTAGGGTGGGAACTTGAAAAGTGTAAATATGCATTAGAGAATGTGTTTTTCCTGTAAATTTTAGATATATAATGCCCTTGATATTTACTCAGGACGACATCTAGGAAGCAAATGTTGTCTACTTGAAAATTCATAGTGAACCTGAGGAACCCTGTTGTAGATTTAAAAAAATTCAACTAGTTCCTTAGCTAGTGTCTCGTCCCCTTTAAATAAAATAAAGATGTCATCCAAGTACCTCTTATACATATAAATGTATGGTTTCCATACACTGTTCAACACATATGAGGTCTCCCAGTGGGCCATCACTAAATTAGAAAAATTTAAAGCCCACTGGTGACCCCATCCCTATTTTCTGTAAGTACAGTTTATCCTCAAAGGCTACATAGTTGTTCTTCAGGATTATGTCCAGAATTTTTCACAAGGTTACACTGGTCGCTACTCGCTCCCTTTGACCCTATAAATTCTGCTGTCCACTGGATACCTAGGTCTTGAGGGATGCTAGAGTAGAGATCACAAACATCTACTGTCAAAAAATTGAGGGAACTATCAAACCCTATTTCCTGTATACTCTCAAGGAATGACCATGAGTCCCTTAGTATTTGAGTTTCATTTCCCACATATTTCTTAAGAATTAGGTCAACAAATTTTGCAGCTGGATAAGTTATTGTTTGGGCGTGCATCAACAAGTGTAAAAAAGGGGTTATTTAAGTCTTTATGGAGTTTCGAACCCCAAAAAATTTTTTGGGATGCTTTGGGCATGGTTAAGTACTGATTTTGCTCACTGTTGGTTAGACCATCAATGAAAAGGTCGTTAAGATTTAACTTAACATGATGGTATGCTTGATTAACCTGATTCCTACTTACTGTCTCATAAGTGTCCTTTTCAAAATGCGTGTACATAGTTTTCACATAATCCACATTATATACAATAGCTAGTCCCCCTCCCTTGTCCGGTTTCGTAATTCTCACTGGTAAGTTCCTGAACAATGTTAGTAAATATTTATCATCCTTAGAAATGTTGGACTGATAATTGCCTCGAGCAACAATTTCCCTAAATTCTAGTTCACAAAGTTGCTCGAACAAACATAGTGAATTATTCAAGGGTGGGTTAAAGCTACTAGGGACACGTAATGGTTCAGTATGTGAATTCAAGTCCCCAAAAATCATGTTTAAATTCAGCTTCCTAATGAATTAAAGTCAATTAACAATTCTACTATGTTGCAGGGCTGTGAAGGAACAAAGGTAAGCCCTTTAGCAAAAAGTTCAACTAATTCGCTGTCCACATAACATTCGGTGTAGTTATAAATTTTAAAGTCAGCGTCTTTATTTGTCACCATTTCAAATAACGTTAGTCCCACTGTCTGTTGTTGCTCCGTGTGTTGTAATGTCTCCTCGGGGGGGCTGGTGGTTGGGGTAGCCAATTCCTTCCCCCCCCCCTCTGTAGTTTTTGAGGGAATTGATTTGACCCTCATTCTCCTCAACAGTCTCAAAAATAGTTTCTGGGACATTAGAACTTTCAATCCCTCCATCTTGCTCTGTGATTGACCAGATACGGACTGACAATTATACTTTCAGTAATGACAATTTACTTAGGCTCCAACTGGAAAAGAAGGAACTCAGTTGGCAGATACGTTTGATGGCACATAAAACTCCGGGTATTAATGAGGCTTGTTCGATTATGTGCTTATTAAAATTGAACAGTCTATGGAGATAAACCTTCCGGTTTAGTTTGGATAGTATGTGGAACTTCTAAAGGTGTGAACTCAGCCCCATGGTTAATGATATATTATACGTCTAAATGCAGGAAGTTTTTATATATTACTTCCCCCCTTCCTCCCTCCCCCCCCTTTCCTTCTTATTGTCCTATTGGGTTATTGTAGTGGACTAATTAGCGTTTTTTTCATAAGATAGTAGGTTTTACCATTTTAGTTACACACATAACAAAAAACTGTCATGTTTAAATACACCATGTTTATATGTTTATATACTGAATAGGTTAAACATATTTAACATAGTTAGTAAGGTATAGGGTCAGTTCTTGTTAGAATTACCTATGTTATATATATATATATACATGTTTTAATTAGGACAGGGTACAAAGTGTTGAATGTTATAAAAAATGTTACATAAAAAAAATTTTTTCTGTGTATTTTAAATATTTTAAATGTGTAGTTGTAGAATAATATTTTAATATCCTTTCACTCCTTTTTTTTCGTTATTTCCAATAATGTTATTTATTTATTATTATTTTTTAACATTTGGATGATTAAATAAGTTTAGTACTAGACAAATGTGTTTAACATGTAACATTCACTATGTTAATATAAGTTTGTTAATGCATATGTAATTTTTGGTTATGAGAGGTTCTCTGCATATTACATTGGGTTATTTTATCTAGCATTTGATGCAGTTCACATTCTGAACACCTTAATCTGTTTAGGAACTGATGTAATTAACCAAATGGGTGTGCCTAAGCATTTAAGTATTTAAATAGAACGTTTGAACTGAATTGCATCTTTGTCTGAAGAAGTTAAAGTGGAATCAAAAAAGTTTTCAGTGTTTTACGTTATTTGTTTTCTGGTTTTGCTCTGCCAGCCTTGCTTTAAAAAGCTTTATTTTCGAGGAGTCCTGTGGATTTATCTGCCGATTTGGGTTTTTATCGTGTGGACTAATTCATTACTTTCTTGAGCCCCCCATCTCGGATACCTTTGTGGAACCTACCCTTCAGTTTTTTGTTAAGCTTGATATTAAGGCCACTTTTTGGCTGATGCTGCTTAGATCAGATGACTGGCCATTTTGGGTATGTTTGTTAATGGTAAGTTATATTTTGATAAGGTCATGCTGATAGGTTGTCCTGTTGCATGTGCCATGTTTGAGAAATTTAGTTTGTTGCTAGAGTATATTCAAAGATTCAAAGAAACTTTATTGTCATTTAGGACCACATAAGTGCAGCCTAAATGAAATTACAAATGTCAGCTCACGAGAGAAATGCAGTGCAAATAATAAAGATATAGTGGTATCAAAGAATAACATAAGAAAGAAATTAACAACACATATGACACGCAAGAGGTAGTTCACATTACAAAAACACACTCAGTATCCATTATCCAATGCTAAATGATAAATAAATACCCACCACCAAACCCCTTCACTGTTTAGAAAGAGAATAAATAGAGACTAGTGAATAGCAGCTATTTAGTTACCGTTGACTTGTTAACCTTAGACGTGACTCAATATAGCCATCATGTTACATAATAGTAATACTGGCAGTAATTGCTCAGAGCAACAGGATTAAATGAAAAAAGAAGCTTCAATGTATCAGGTAATATGGTTATTGTCTGAGTTAATAAGTCTCACAGCTGTAGGATACAAACTGTTCCGGAATCTCTTTTTGCTGCTGTTTAATCTTTTTTTTTAACCCTCTTGTTTCAAGCAGAAGAAAGTTCATTCTAATGCTATGTCAGATATGTTTATCTACTGAGAGCACCTCTTATACATTTTATACAATGTAATGGCATTTTCATTGTATTTATTTATTTATTTTACATTTGTTAAACAGGAAAGTCCACTGGACACATGTCCATTTTCAGTGGGGTCCTGAGGAGAAATGCTCCACATTTAAAAAACAAACAAACAATATGAATGACTGTATTAAGCAATAAGCAGTATAGATATGGCAAATCAAGTACACTGTTCAAAAACAATTATGGACATTTGCGTAAAAGGACATAAGATAAGTAGATATGACAGCAAGAACAGTGTGGACACAGTTACAACATGGCTATAACAAGTAATCAATCAATAGGCAAGATACTTATGAGTTGACTTAGGCAGTAGGCATAACTTGCCATGAAAAGAGCTGTTAACCATCATGAAACAAAATGGAGGACAGTGAAGAGGAAGCCTAAGAGCTAGCCTCGACCATTACAGAAGCAGAGCCAGACTGACTTGAGGTGAGTTATTAGTGGTTTTTAAACTGTGGTAAGGATGTGATGGAAGATATGTGTGTAGGTAGTGACTTCCATATTTTGGATATGAAATTGGAAAAGAGTAACTCCCCCGCTGTGTTGTGGGGGTTTTGGGTTTCCTCAAGAAGGGATTTATTGTTAGAGTGTAGAGTCCCATTGTTGGAGTATGGTTTGAGTAGGTTTTGCAGTGATGGGGTTTTATCAGGATAGTGCAGAATCTTATGAGCTAGTATGAGTTGATTGTATTTTAAGAGTTGGAGGAATTCCATCCAGTCAAGCTGCTTTAAGGCAGTGCAGTGGTGAGTTTTATATGGGGAGCCTGAGGCAAACCTGGCAGTTTTGTTGTAGCAGGATTCTAGTTTTGTTAACTCAGTCTTTTTGAGATTGGTAAGGATAAGGAGGTGTACAACAGGGTGGGTAAGAGATGGATGCGTGCTATTGTGGCTTTTGAGTGTTTGGTAAGATATTGTCTATTCCTATAGAAGGTCCCCAGCAAGGGAGCCGAGGGTTTTTGCAGGGGGAAACCCCAGAGCCCCACCCATGCAGTTCCACCCCCTTCGCCCACAGCCTCCCCCACCCACGCAGCCCTCCCACCCCACCCACTCAGCCATTCCAGTGTCCTATTACTTGGATATTTCTCCCCATTTGTCATAAACACTGTTCAAATCTCTCAGTGTGCATACTGTTTTATGCTTTACTTCTACAATGATTACAGATATTTGAATTTCATTTATAACTTTTATTTCAAATTTTATAGCACAAACACTGACAGACATTTACTAAACCTAAAAAAGCAATAGTCTTACAATGAAAACAGATAGCATTAAAACGTCTCTACCTTTGAAACCCACATTCACTGAAACAGCATTGAAACCCACATTCAAAGAAAATGCATCTGGCCAGTGGCAGGGTAAGTTTACCTTTGGGCTGTTTCCAAATCATAGGCTCCCTGCACACATTTTTAAAACCATACAAAAGTTCTTTGATTCACCTTCCTGACTGTATTAATTATACTACATAATAATTGAATTATATCCCTTGTATAATACAGCACCACTTGTTAGAGTGTGTTTTAAATTTATAGTTCTGAACATTTTCCTTTAAGCAATGAAACAAATCATATGAACCAGTAATGACAACCTGTCCAATTCAGAACATTTCAACCATAAAGGGCCACTCAAACTTCTGTCATACAATCCACCAATATCAATCAATATGCAGAATCTCTACAGAAGTAAGTCACCTGAGTAATTCCACATTAAAGAGATCTGAAACCAATGAAGAGGTTGTTGCTAGAAAACTTTATATTTCACTGTTTCATTTACAAATTCAGTGCCTGTTGCCCTTGAAGAATAAATTGCCTATGTTACAGTAAAATAAATGGTAAGCTGGTATACTGCAATAGGGAATGGGAGGCAAGCTGAAAAACAGGTTCATAGTTATTAGGTGTCTCATCCAAAGGAGAACATATTAAGGACTGCACTTGTTAGAGTGTGTTTTAAAATGTATTTTTATGAACATGTTTCCAGTAAGCAGTGAAACAAAACATATGAACCAGTAATGGCAAACTGCCCAGTTCAGAACATCTCAACCATAAAAGGCCCACAAAATTCTGTCATTACAATCCACCAATATTGGTCAGTATGCATAATCTCTTCAGTAGTAAGTCATCTAAATAATTCCCTTAAAAGATCTCAAACTAATGAAGAGATTGTTGCTATAAAACAACTTCTATTTCAGTGTTTCATCTACAAATTCAGTGCCTGTTGCCCTTGAAGAATAAATTGCCTATATTACATTAAAAGAAATGGTAACCTGGTGTATTACAATAGGGAATGGGTGACAGTCTGAAAAAAAAGTTCAAAGTTACTAGGCGTCTCATCCAAAGGAGGGGATACTAAGGACTGCAGTGCCCCATCCCCTTTTAAAAAACAAATTTACATGCTGTGGGAGTAGAAGCTAAAGCCCTCTGTATCAAGGCAAATATGCAACCTGCTGTGCTACTAACAATGCTTTAAAATATTATACCACAATATTGATAACATTTGCTAAACAAAACAGTCGCACGTTTTAACCAGACCTAGCATGAGCAGCAGTAAACTTCTCTTCCCTTGAAGCTCACAATTCCTTGAAAATGTACTTGAAAATAAATTCCACCAGCTAACTCTAGGTCATTTCTCTCCCCCCCCACACACACACACACACACACACACACACACACACACACACACACATAGCAGCGCAAAGCCTCTGTGTGGCATTGTTTTTTTAGCAACTGAAACATGATGGGAAAACACTGACCCTCATCTGGGAATTGAAACCTGGCTCACCTGAATTCTGTGCAATCATCTGACAGTAGGAAGAATCCAACAGATAACACTTAGGTTATTTTATAGACAAGGCTTAGTGTTTTCTTTTTCACCTCTCAGTTGCTATAAAGTAATGCAATGCAGATAATATGTACAGTACATCATGTAGATGTAGTTACTTTGAAATAAACATGCATATCAGTGAGACACACGTATATAATTAAATTTACCATAGCACTCACTGGTGAAAATTAGTAAATTAATACAATCTGCAAGACAGAGACAGAAATAATATTGAGGTTTTTTTAAAAAAACTATAATTTTAATACAACTGTTAGGATATATGTACATTACTTGTCAACTCCTTCAGATATAATTTTGTAATGTGATTCCAAAAGATAAAAGCATTAACTTTCTGTAATAGTATCAACAACCACCCAAAAAAACACACACAAAGAAAAATGTATCTAGAAATAAGATGATTATCCAACAGCATATCATAATCATAGCATTCTCTTTCATTTATTCTCTTATTCTCTCTTTCATATCTGCTGTCTCCTCCTTATTCTCCCCTCTCTCGAATCCTCTCTGTCTACCTCTGTCATTCATTCTCTCTTGTATGTTGTCCCTCTCTCATTCATTCTTGCACCCTCTGTTCCTTTTATCCCCCCTCTCTCTCTCTCTCTCCCTCTCTTATTCATTCTCTCTTCTTCTCTCATTCATTGTCTTCTCTCGTCTCTCATATCCTCTCTCATCCATCCTCTCCTCTCTCATTCATTTCTCACTCTCTCCTCTCTCATTCATTCTCACTTTATCTCTGGTATCCTCTCTCTAAATCATTCTCATCTCTCCTGTATCCTCTCCTTCCCTCATTCATTCATGTATCTTTTCCCTCTTTTCATTCTTCTCCTTCTCTCATTCATTTACTCACAAACAAAAAGTTACAAGCACTGCAACACTAAAATAATCCAGCAACAATTTCAGCAGAATAAATAATCTTAGGGTCCTTTAAACATAAGACTAAATGGTCAGCTAAAACAAATAAAATATAGCAAGGACTGTAAAAACAGCTCTGACCAGCAAAATGGTACAGTTTGGTAGCCTAAGGCAATCAACAGAAGTTCAAACAATGAAGGGGACAGCTCTGCATTTGCAACTTTTTCCAAGAACCAACTAATTAAAGCAGATGCAGAAAACTAATGTCCAACTACTGCAGCACACCCCATTCCATTGCTATTTACTTTGGAAACTGAAAATGGCAGTGTTCTTTTCTTTGCTGGCTGAACTCCCCCAATTTACAGAAAAACAATCTGATTACTGAGAGCACTACTACAATGATACCCAAAGCAAAAGCATTACTTGAAGTAAGCTGAAGGACTTAACGTGCACCTGAAACCATAATCTAAGAAGATGCTTGAAACAGGCAGAATGACTGCAAACCCCTTCACGAAAATACATATGTCAGGCAACAGAAAAGTGTTAAAACAGTGCCTACGGCTGGAATGGCATCCAATAACTTACCTGAAGAAAAAAACAGAAGCTGTTTGTTCGCGGCCAAGCAGAAGAAAAAAAGAATTAAACCGGGAACATCCTCGTGCGATCTGACAAACCAGGGGGTTTGGATTCTCTTAACAAACCCCCAATGAAAAAAAAAAAACATGTAAACGCAATTTTTA
>NW_025061390.1:0-10075 GCF_019279795.1 Protopterus annectens | reverse complement strand
AAAAATTGAGTCCTTGTTCATTCACGTGAACAGGATGAGGGGCAATGTGCAGCCATCAGCACTCTGGATAGTACTGAGTGTGGAAAATACATCTACTGCTTAGCTTTCTTAGCACAGTGTATAAGAGCAATGAGCTCCTTGTCAGAGCACAGGTTAGCCAGGGTTCAAATCCAGATCATTCTCTTTTTTTTTTTTTTTAATTGTGTTAGGATGGCATTAGTTAAGTAAATGTGATCAGTGCCTTAAATGTAACTATCTATGATGACACTAAAGTTTGTGTCTTCCCCAGATGTTATCAGTAATGCTTACATCAATACAGTTCATAGATGTTTCATAGGCTAACAACCACAAGGACCTTTTTAAGCCTAGCCATGTATCCCAAATCTCTGACAAGTTCTGATACTCTTGATAAGTGTAAGCATAGGCCTGGGAGATGAACCATTTACAGGTTACCTGTGTCTATTAGAGACATAGGTGCCAAACCAGGGATGCATTTCTGGTTTCCTATTCAGTTGTCCAAGTTTTACTAGAATTTGGTTAGGGAGAAACTCTGCTTTACATGGATGGGGAGCCTGTTCCATAGATGGGGTAGTCTCTGGGATACATACCTATCTCTCCAGCAGGTCCTGTTTATATCACAGGCAAGGTTCAAGTCTTTAGAATGGGTAATTCTGGTGGTGGTTGTTTTATGGACATGCAGGAGGTCCGTCAGAGTGGAGTCTGACAATGGCCTGTATGCCAGGCATCGATTTCCCTTCAAAAGCCTATAGGAGACAGAATACAGGGAAAGGGTCTTGAGGTGGTCTGCATAGAACATATTACTTATGCCCTGTTTTCTTTTAGTGAGGAACCTCTGTGGATGGTCCAATTGTTGGATATGCCTGGTTTGGTACATACCAGCGGAGGCACTGTACTGAGTGATAGGTGTGATGAATGCCAAATACAGTGGAACAATGACTTCCTTGGACTTAGATGTCATACCTTTGTTTATAAGTTGTGCAACATAGACTTATTTCCTCACCACTATAGACACATGATGGTCAAAGGCTAGATTACTATCTGTGTGTGTTCCTAAGTCCCTGACTACTGGGTCAACTCTAAAGAGTGTGTTGTCAATATGATAGTTACCAGGGATGGATGCCTTCCCAAAGATACTATTATGCATTTCTAGTCCATAGCTCTGGCACCAGTTATTTGTCTGTGTCAATCCCTCCTGGAGAAGATTTATGTCAGTGTGAGATTCAATGACAGATCCTAATTTGCAATCAATTGTAAAAAAACACTAACATTTGCCTTGACTTCTGAGAAGTAAATGCCAAAATGAAGTGGTCCAAGCACTGATCCCTGAGGGACTCCACTTGTGAACAGTCTCTTTGTAGAGGTGGACTTCCCAATTCTAACTTCCTGGGTACTGCCTGTGAGCCATTTGGCCATCCATCGGGTGACATATGGTTTTGTACCCAACCTCTTGA
The DNA here is from genome assembly GCF_019279795.1 of Protopterus annectens. Classification (NCBI taxonomy): domain Eukaryota; kingdom Metazoa; phylum Chordata; order Ceratodontiformes; family Protopteridae; genus Protopterus; species Protopterus annectens. Next base: position 8,603 of record NW_025061390.1, on the reverse strand, counting down.
GTTTGTCAGCAATGACCAAATAGGGTATTGTGTCAAATGCCTTGGCTGGGTCAAGGTAGGCAGTGTGAATGATTTTGCCCTCATCCATTGCTTTGGTGAATTCCTCATAGAAGTCCACCAGGTTGAGTAGGCATGATCTGTCATTGACTAAACTAAACTGGGTTGGGTCCAGTGTCTGGAGGTATACTATATATCTATTGATCATCTCCATGATAATTCTTTCCATGGCTTTACATATATGACTAGTGAGACTTATGGGTCTGCAGTTTCCAGAGTCAAGTGATGGCCCACCTTTGTGCAGAGGGATGACTGCTGCCTTTCTCCATTCATGATGGGCGAAGCCTGTTTGGCTGCAGTTAAGTAATAATTACAGATGCCCTGATAGGTCATGTTTTATGCTATTTAAACAGCCTCCTGGGATAGTGTCAGGGCCCATTGATGCTTTTTCTTTGTCTTTGAAAGAGCATTAAAGACCTATTCCCTAGTGAGAGTAGAGGGAGTTATATTTGATATTTCCTGAGGGAAGGTTGAGGGGGAGAGAGGGGTGAAGCTGGAGCTGAATTTATTAGCCAGGAGGTTTGCTTCTGGCTCAGTGTAGTTGGCTCAATTTGCAATGAGTTCTGCACACAATTATGCATTGCCTTTGAGGTTGCAAACATGCTAAAGAATGCTTTGTGGTTGTCCTTGACCTGGAAGTTACCTCAAATTTGGCTTTGGTGAACTTTATGTCCTCTGGGTTTGTTTAGTTTGATAAGAGTGTGTTTATCCTACTGGGTGCTGCACCTCCTACTTTTTTGCCATGATTTTCTTCCTACAGCCTATTGATTTTGTGATTCCACCAGGGTGGCTTGTTTTTTGAGTTAGTTCTATACTTCCTGGTTGGTACAGCTGCCTCTATGCAGTTATTAACATGCTTGTACAGGGTTTCTGTGAACAGTTCTACATAGGCAGCAGTGTTCTCAGGGTTTATGGGGGCTTGAAATTTTGCCAGGTTCCCACTTATAGCAAGAGGTTAGCCTTAGAATAGTTTCGGAATATTCCAGTATTAGCTGGAGGTCCAGGTTTTATTTTTACTTTTTACTTCAGAGGAGACCATTTTGTCATTTGACCTTAACAGGGAAGGCATAACAGTAGGGGGTTGCAGCACTCTCCCATATTAGTGAGGACCAGATCCACTATGGTTGCACCCCTGGTTGGTGAATTAACTATCTGGTCCAGGGAGTTTGTGTTTACAAAATCTAGGAATCTCTGTGCATGTATGTTTGGTGTCATATAGGATTCTCAGTTAATAGTGGGGTAATTAAAGTCACCCATGAATATGGTATTGAGTTGGATGTTTAGTGTTTCTAATAAGTTTAAATACATGGTATGTGTTTCCTGAGTCATAGAGGGGGGACCTATACCTTGCAAGGAAGTGATCTTGGATTTTGCCTATGGTGATTTGAACATGGAGCAGCTCAAGTGCATTGTCCTGCTTGACCAGCCTTGAAGTATATTTATTTTTGATGTAAGTAGAGACACCTCTAACTTTAGTCCCTGCCTGTGAAGTAGCTGGCGTAAAAGTGTGGAAGGCATTATAACCTTGCACTGTTGGTGTGCTCTCTGCAGCTTTAAAACCATGTCTCAGTGAACGCACAGATGTCAGCATTCTCTAGGGTAAGGAGAGGTTCTAGGGAGTGGATTTTTTTTGTTTATATTCCTAGCATTAAGCAGTAATAACTTTAGATTTTCTTGGTTTTGATTTGCTATGTCGGAAGTACTTTCAGTTTGGCATTGCCTAATATAGGCACTATGTGGGAAGACAATGCTTTAGCTAATATTTGAAAGCCTAGAGGTGAGAGGTGTAGACCATCCCTGGAAAAGCAGTGTGGTATATTGACCATCTCCTTCCATGCTGACAAATATTGCACCCCCTTAGAATGACACTAGAAATAAACCAATTATTAAATTCAATCATCTTTTGTTCATATTGTGGCATTATCCAGTTGTACAAGTAGAAGCTGTTTTGCAGGCCTCACTACAAATCAGAAATTGTGTGTGACAGGTTTCTAGAAATGATAAGGGGGAGGTACATATTTTTAAATGATTATTATGACTCAACTAATATGCTAACTATTTGCGAAGGGCCAGATATCCTGAAAACTATGTGCAGTATGCTTTACAGTAAGGACAGTTTCCATATCACATTATGTGAACATTTCATCCATCATCACCTGAACATGACAGAAAAGGAATCCAGCAGATTTTTAAACCTTGCACACTGCAGGAGTACTGATGAATTATACAGTCAAGGTAACATGTTTGTATTTTCCATCAGCCAAAACCATGAGATGACCTGTACATCCATCAGCCTAATAGATACACATATGTAAGCAGGAGTGGGAATGAATGGGTGAATAGAAGGAGAGATGGACATGCACACAACAATGTTTGGTGTAATGGAACATTCATGGACATGTTTTTGGTGTGTTCTCATTATTAACCTGCCATGCTGTGTAGCATGAAGTGACTGATATAGGGGTACAGAAGGGTTAGGAGAGGGACAACAGCCTTATGACAAGCAGAACAAGGTTGGCTAAATGTCTCATAGTTGTGGGGATGGATGTCACTTCAAATACTCTTTTATCCAGTACATCTCCATGAGAACTCATAACTGGCAAATGTTAAGATTTGGGTAATTAAACATATGAAGAATCAAATAAATAAATAACTTTAGGTACAAGTACACATGAGTCAAAGTACCAAACAGAAATAACAACAAGCAGTCAGGAGCCACAGACTAAAATGATGAATTTAATTGCAAGTAAAACTTTTATGTAATCTTAATTATGTCATAGATACAGGTACTCCCACTTATGGTCACTCTGCGCTAGGTTTTTGGATGACATTTTTCTGATCTGGATAGGTAGCCAGTCAGAAGTAGAGTCATTCTTGACTTGCATACCTAATACCACTACTTTACTGTAATTTACACACTAGCACAGTATCTGGAATGCACATTTTTTGGATGTGCAATTGGCCATTGAAAACAATGTGTTTGTGATGGCAGTCTTTAGGAAGGATACATTTTTCAACTCCTATTTATTTTACAATAGTTGCCACCCCTGGTTTTGTAAAAAGAATTTTGTTAAGGGGCAGATAATGAGGGCAGCAAGGATGACATTAAATGACCATCTATGCCAGAGGGAATTTGACACTATGACTGATATGTTTTTGGATATGAATTGTCCAGCTGACTTTTTAAACTTGCTCAGAACATTAGTTGTTGAGAATCTGAATTTCAACCAATTTTAGGTAAACCAGCATTATTGAAAGAAACCGGCCAGGCTAATAATTAAAATTATGATAATTTTCACCACATGATGGCAATCAAATAAGGTGATTTAAGTTCCAAGGTAAAAAAATATTACCAGCAATTGGGCAATACCGAAAATGGACAATAAGATTTTTCAACTTCTGGGTGAAATCCCCATGTCTGTCTACAAAGTACATAACAATATTAAAGAGGTTTTGGAAAACGGCAAAGAAGTCCTACAAGTAGGGACTACAAAATGTGGCAGATGTGGTTATTGTCAATATATTATAGATAAAAATGAGTTTGTTTTAAACAACTATTGTCAATCTGAAATTATTTTTAGAAAAGGAAATTGTAATTCAACAGACAGTGTATTTAACAGTTTGTAACCAATGCTATTCTTTTTATGTGGGGAAAACAGCGAAAACTGGCCAAAGGAATATATGAGCATCTGTACGATATGAAAAATGCCAACTTGAATAATACCCTTAAATAGACATTCTACAGTCTGTGAAAGCTTTAAGAAATTTGAATTTTGTATTTTAGAAATTGTTCAGCCTAATGCCAGAGGAAGATATTGGGAAAACAGAATGGAGTATAAGCAATTTCTCTGGCAGGTGAAGTTGGATGCAACAGTGAAGCCAGGTTTAAACAATCATGTGTCTATACAACCTGTGCTCAAGATGAGGGCAGCAAAACTTTGAATAAGTTTCTGAATACCACTACATTTTTCAACTATTATTCTACAAACTGTTTTATCATTCTGTTTATAAACAGGATATACTTACTGCTAGGCCTCAGAATTGACAATAACCTTAGATTTGACATTCACATCTCCCAGACCATAAAACAAGTCCACAGAAAAATGGGTCTACTCTATTGCAACAAACAGTTTCTCACCAGTCACTCCAAGATTACCACAGTGAGGACACACCTCCTATCCACCCTACTTTACACCTCCGCTGTGCTTGCCAATCTCCAAAAAATAGAACTCAACAAACTAGATAGCTGTTACAATAAAATAGCCAGATTTGCCACAGGATCACCTTCTAGAGCTCACCACTGTGAAAGCCTCAAAAAACTCAACTGGCTAGAACTCCTCCTGACCCTTCAAGCCAACCAACTAGTACTCGCGCACAAAGTACTACATCATCCAGGCTATACCCCTGCCTTGCAGCAACTACTTCAACATTACACCATTACCAGATCCCTGAGATCAAGTACCCAAAACCTCCTTAAGGTAACAAACTTTAACAATGAGGCAGGTAGATCCGTTTATAACCACTACATCTCTAAAATCTGGAACTCCCTTCTAGCCCACATAATAAATAGCAACTCCCCAACCCAATTCAAAAATCTACTCAAAATGCACTTCGTGAAACATAAGTTATGTACCTGTACCACTCCTGGATAGTAACTCATATTTCTCAGCTTCTAGCAACTAGAGTAACAGCTTATCTACTGCCTTTTTTTTAATGTCTGCATGTGTTAATGGGAACCCTGAACACTGTAAAGTAAATCAAATGGACATAGCATGTCTGTCATGTAGAAATGAGTTCTGTACATTATCTATTCTACCTTCCTGCCATACTTGCTGTTATACACCTCTATAAGGTGTAGAAATAAATGTAGTCTGTGAATGTTGGCAAATACACCTTTTGTTAAACTCACTATCTTATATGTACTATACTTCTATACGAAGTATAAAAAATGTATCCTCTGTATATTGTCTAATGTACCTTTTGGTAACAGTGCTATCTCTTGTTAACAATTTTACTGCTCTGGAGCTTTTCTCCCAGGGACTCCACTGAAAATGGACATATATCCAGTTGTACTCTCCCGGTTAACAAATGTAAAATAAAATAAAAATAAATAAAAATATTTTAATGTGATGCTACTGATGTTTTTAGTGGTGTGTATTTCTTTAAGATTTGGAATACACTCATTATGATTTGTAACAGACTTGTTAACTAATTAAGAATGATGGAATATATTGGGGGAAGCTGATAGTATCATTTGTTCTGAAGAAGTCCAGATTTGGTGGACAAAAATGCTAAACGTCTTTTTCCTACTTTGAATAAGTTTCATTTTGTTGTGATTCACATTTATTGGAATCTTTCTTTTTTTTTCATAGACTAGTCTAGCCCTAGATTATGCGGACCTGTTGGTCAAAAAAAAAAAAAAAAAAAACTTTAGTCGAGTGATTCATGTCAACACTCCATATAAGAAGATGCATTTTGTTGCATTCAGCAGTCAAAAGAACTGTCAAAATAACTATTTCAAAGTAGTTCCTTTACTCTGCTTTAACCCTATACTTTAACTCTGTGTTCCTCTAGCACAGTGAGTTTAAACAGCATTGCATGGAGATTACCAGACTCGTGCAGCTAATGACAAAAACTCTCCACATTTTGCCATAAGACATATAGAGCCATCTACTGGCACTCAGCATTGATGTGCGATGCCCAACTCCACACAAATGCAGAGGACAGAAAGTGAAGGCTTTTTTTATGGGCCATTTCTGGCCATGCATGTGGTGTGATTCTATTTTCTGACCAGATTAAAGGTATGAAAATGGGGTTGATAGGAAAGTGGTGAAATAGGGCAAGCAGAGGGAAGAACAAGTGGGAAGCAATACAGGAATTTGTAGGAAGGAATTAGTAAAGAACCATAGATATGCACTTCTTCAACACAGTAATATGGACATGCATAGAACATTGGATGAATTTGGACTGGTGACACAACACAGATGGGTGACAACAATTCAATAATGTTGTATAGCCAATTGGACCAAAACAAGTAAGTTGAGAAGACACATGTGAAGTTGAGAGCTATGTATATGACATTTTTTTGTGGGAAAGATGTCCATTTTTTCTGATTTCAAGAAGAGAGGAATATTGGGGGAGAGACAAGAATGTGAGGGTTAGGTAGGTATAGTAGGTGAGGAAGCAAGTGCAGATGAACTGGACAAACAAGACATACACAGTGATGGTGATGGACACAGAAGGCTGGGTGATACCATGATTGGGGGATGGGGGCATCAAAGGTACATGCCCATCAAGCATGGGAACAGTGTGAATCTAGTTCTCACCCTCAGAACTATCATCACTGTCCCCTTCATCATTTCTCTGTGAGACTGCTTGATGTGGAAGTCCCTTTTCTATTTTAATGAGTAACCTCTCCAGGCAACTGATGCAGGCACAAAGTCCACTTTCTATGACATCACATACTATCCCCCTCAAGTCTTGGTGGGTGATGTAATAACTGCCTCCACCAATATTCTTGGAGGGTACCAATACACCAGCAGCCAGCCAATGCTATCTAATGTGGATGGGCCAGGCAGTTTAGCAGCTGCAGAGGCAGTACTGCCAGGTTGCCTCCCAGAGGTGCTGGTTGTTAGTGTGGTAGCTGGTGGAGGGTTGGCAGGCTAAGCCATAGTGGCTGGCCTACCTCACTGTGTTGAAAAGCATTTGGTTTGTTGGCAGAAAAGTATGACAACAGAACTGTGTTTTCATTAAAAAACAAAACAAAGCTAAGGGGTGGGGTGAGACAAAAAAGAGATGATTAGAATTATCATCTGTCACATTCATGGTATATTGCCTCTCTGAGGCTCTCCAGTCTCTCAGCATGTGCCTCTTGTTCACTAAGATTTCCTGTTTAGCTATAAAATAAAGGAGAGAAAAAGAGACGTGAAAACATTATGCATACCAGTCCTGCCTATCTACATCCAGTCCATATAATTTTTATTTTCTGTACACTTGGACAACTGTGGGATGTCAGCAATTCTGAATTAATTCAACCACTGGTTGGGTTGTGCCTGCCTGCATCATTTTGTGTCACTATAATGGTGCCTGCACTGCTCCCCAGTGCGTGGTAAGTTACACTGAAGACAGTGTTGGCTAGGATGCTCCAAGCTTCAGCCTTATACCGAGACCTTGTATAGTCCCATGTAGCAGCTTATGGCTATAGTGATTCATGAAGAAGGCAGCAAATATTTTCCAATATATTCCACACCCCACCTTTGTTGCCTGAATTTGGCACCATCCTTCCCATCTCCTGCCATGTCTGCAAAGGTCCTCCAACAACAGTACAAGTGTTTTCCCACCAATTTGTGATATTGCATTTTACAACCAGTGTGCAAACGTGCACAACGATGCCAACCACATTTGCATGATGTTAAGCAAAGAGAAACATCTTCAAATAAAGAGGAAGGGAGGCTATGAAATAGTAAGAATAATATGAAATTTCACATTTTACTAATTTATGTCATGTGTTGCTATACCTGATCACACTTTGTCCAAAGGACAACATCAAAATTCTAAATGACTTGACTTTTAACCCATGTCTTTGGAGGGATCAATGTGATCACTTGCCCCAATTTTTTTGTAGACTTGCACACTGTTAAAGTAATTTTTACAATCTGGGATTCAAACCTATGTAAAAGAGACAATACATACATTTTCACATTGGTGATTTTCCCTCTTTGCCACAGAAAAAGTATTTGGCAATCATGGTCATCACAGATATGCACTTTATAAAGAGTGACTAGTGCTATACTTCCATTAAGACTGTGTGCGACATTACAAGATCCTGGCTTATGCATTCTCATCTGGTGCAGGACTAATGTCTGACAATATACTGTAAATGGATAGACTTGCATTGTAGTAATAAATATGTGATTTGTGGTAAATACCTGACATAACATTCTGTTCCACAGTTATACCTATGTTATGAGAGGGTTTCACATTATTGTTAGTAAACTATTGTGTTCATCACAGATATGCACTTTATAAAGAGTGACTAGTGCTATACTTCCATTAAGACTGTGTGCGACATTACAAGATCCTGGCTTATGCATTCTCATCTGGTGCAGGACTAATGTCTGACAATATACTGTAAATTTGTAGTAATAAATATGTGATTTGTGGTAAATACCTGACATAACATTCTGTTCCACAGTTATACCTATGTTATGAGAGGGTTTCACATTATTGTTAGTAAACTATTGTGTTCATCACAGATATGCAACTGCATTTTGTGTACATAATCATCATTGTCATGATAAACCAGTTACCCACATAATACATATGATAACTACAAAAGTATGCCTATGCTCAGACAGCCTGCCATACATAGCTATTGGTATATAATATTACCTTTATAATCAAAGTGTTTTGAAAAATTGCAGTGGGACGCCCTAGCTTAAATGTGGATTGCACTGGATTAGAACCCTTGCAGACCTGTGCTCTGACCATGAACTCATTATACTTACACTTGGTGCCACAGGGAGTGCTAGGCAACAGGTGTATTT
>NW_025061389.1:0-13248 GCF_019279795.1 Protopterus annectens | reverse complement strand
CAGTCTGGAACCCCAGAGGCTTTGATATGTCAGATACCATCAGCATGGAACTTTAGAGGTTTTGTTATATCACAATACCGTAGTGTCATACCTCAGTTACTATCAGCGTGGAACACTAGAAACATTGTTATATTACAAACAGGTAGTGTCATACCTCAGTTACTATGGTCATAGAACACTAAGGGGCTTTGTTACATTACAAAAAAAGTAGTGTCATACCTCACTTACCATATGTATGGAAAACTACAGCCTTGTTAAATCACAATATGGTAGTGTCATACCTCAGTTACTAAATACTTGGAGTACAAAAATATTTAATTTACCACAATAAGGTAGTGTCTACCTCAGTTACCATCAGCATGGAACACTTGAGCTTTTGTTATATCACAATAAGGTAGTGTCATACCTCAGTTATTGTTACCATGGAACACTAGAGGATTTGATACATCACAATAAATCACAATAAGGGACTGTCATTCCTCAGTTAACATCAGAATATAATGCTAGAGGCTTTCTTATATTATAACAAGGGGTTATATCTCAGTTACTGTCAGCATGGAGCACTCAAGGCTTTGTTATATTACAGTAAACTATAGTCATACCTCAGTTATCATCAGCACAGAACCCTAGAGGCTTTGTTATATCACAATAAGGTAATGTCACAGCTCGGACTTCTAAGATGGCTGCACATTGAGTAACAGCTTAATTCTAGCTCTCCCAGGGTGAAAACAAGAACTCAGTAAAGAAGTCTGGTGCACATTTGTGTTTTTGGGTACATTTTATTAACTGGATAGTAAGTACACTGTCTGGCTGCCCAGAAAAAAAGAAATACAGAGGACCTGAAAGAAAACTAGCTACCAAATGTGAGGCAAAAACACTGCCTGGGAAAAGTACTGTAGCTGTTCAGCAAAATGCAGTGCAAGCTCAAGTCATGACTTTCAGTAACTAGAGGAAAGCGTAAGACAAATGCACAAAGATTTGGTTAAAATAAATTAAACGCTGATGGAGTACATGGAAGAAGCTTTAAACAGAAAATCAGATGAGGTGGTAAAACTGCAAAAAACAGAAGTCGAAATGAAGAAAAGGCTGGCCAAATATGAGACTGCTCAAGAAGAGATGTTTCAAAAAATAACAGAATGAGAGGACAGGGTACGTAGGGAAAAACCTGAGGTTTTCAGCTGTACCAGAGAAGCTGGAAGGAACAGACTGCATTCATTTTATGAAAGTATAAATAAGCAACTGGACAGGTATTCTACAACAGGAGTTGTTAACTGAAAGGGCACATCATGTGTTTGATCCAAACCTGGCTATGAGAAAGCAACCTATACCTTTAATAGTAAAGATGCAATCCTACAAGCAAAAGGAGTTGATTCTGACAAAACTGTGGCAGAAGGACAAAGTACTAAAAGTGGGAGACAGCAGAGTGTTTGTGGAGAATAGTTACTCACTGTACACCAGACAGAACAGGAGTACATTTATTCCAATATTCAGGGAATGTCCAGAAGCTGATATGAGATTCAAACTGCTGTACCCAGCTACCTTCAAAATATTCTTCCCTAGGGGACAAAATCATTTTTTTTGATGAAGTGCACACTAAGGAGGAAATACAAAGGTTTGCCCAACAAAGAATGAGCTGTGAAACAGAGGGAGATTCCGCTTCTTGTTTTTCTGGTAATAAAGACCACAGAAAGACTGTGCCAGTGACATCTTTTCCAATGTTTCAAAATAAAGTGCTGGAGAGAAGGAAGGGAGCAGGAAAGTTGACTAGAAGAATCAAGAGTACATTGGAAATGAAGTAAAGACAGGATTGGGGAAATGGAGATGAACAGGAATAAAACCAGTGCATTGGAATTTGACAAATGTGGGATTACAAATCAATAATTGTATTTGTGAAATATGACAGAACAAGAAAATCTAGAAATATTAGACTTTTTTGGACTTTGTTGAACTCTTGGAGAACTCTAAAGTATATGCCCTACTTCATCTCATTCATGTTTAGAAAAATATTTAGGGGAGGGGAAGAGGTGGGAGAAGGTTAACTGTAAATAATTTTTTTCTTAATAGTACTATTTTTATAGTGAATGATTTTCTTTGCATGCTATAAGGTTTTCTCAGTTGTTTTTAAGTGTAATGGGGATATTATTGTAAACAGGTGCTCCTTTTTTTCCTTTCTTTTTTCTTTATCCTTCTTTTTTTGTCCTTGTTCAGAAATGTAGAAACTGCAATGTTAAAAAAAGTCTAGTTAAAAGAGCATGATTAAAGAAAAATTAATGTGCTTTTTCTCATTCTTCCATGGGGGAATGACTCTATTAAGGCCCTTAGCATGATCTGGTAACAAGTTTTAAGAGAAAGCAAGTAAACGAAAAAGAAAATTGAATATTATAAGACTTTTTTTCTAGCAAATAAATGTATGCTTAGTAGCAATTCTGCATCTGGCCCTCATGACCCTCAGGGAGACAGTCTGATAAAGAGAAATTTGCTACAAAAAAGCGAAATTGGTTAGTAGATAATGCTGTCTGAAAGCATTCAGGTGTTTTGCCAGCTGGGAGAGCTATAAAGATAAGACAAAACCAGACAGCACTTAGTAAAAGCACAGGCTGCACCATGTGTCTTAGCATGAATAACATTTCTTTTAGGTTAACTCAAGTCTGTGAGTGTGGCTGTCAGTTTGGGACATTTGTTCCTATTAGGAGGGTAAAACTTCAATATTTGAAGATGTACATAGTTTTGTATATTAGTATTAAGTTAATAGGTTTTAAGGGGTATTGGGGTGTGTTTTTGATGGCTTTCAATAAAACAAAAAGTTTTGTAAGATGTGACATAGGCTCAAATGGATATGACAAGAAACAACTTTATTTTTGGTGTCTTTTCAGGCTTGTTGGCTGTTGGTGAAGCACCCACCAAGAGGAGAAAATGCTGAGAGAAGAAAGGAGCCACTTTTGAGACTTTAAGTATTTTTCCTCTGTTTATTTGCTAAGTTTTTCTGCATTGCCGCCTATTTTGAGCATTTTCTGGCTTGTTAAATTTGATTTCTGCATTATAGGTTCATAGGTTCATACTAGGCTATCTACCCTAGGGCATTTATAAGCCTAGCCAGAATGTGTTTGGCTTTCACCACCCATTTTAAATTTATTTTGCTATGCCCTTTTTCGAGGTTAGTATACTGTGTTTCTGTCTAACAGTGACACAGAAGTGATACCCAGGGTAAACCTATGATCTCCCATCCACTCATCAAGATTCCTCTTGAAGAGAGTCAATGAGGGACTCTGCCTAACCTGGACTGGGATTTTATTCCAGAGTGAAGGGAGCCTCTTGGTTATGAATCTGTCCCTCCAGCATGTCCTATTTATTTCAGTGCTGAGGTTCAAGTCTCTCAAGCGCGTAGCTCGATGGGATTTGGATTTTCTGAGGTGCAGCATGTCCATTAATTCCGGGTTGGACATGGCTTTATACGTCAGGCACAGATCACCTCTGAACAGGCGGTATGCCACTGAGTAGAGCTGGAGTTTCTTTAACTGGGCAGCATATGGCATCTGTTTGAGCCTTTGATCCTCTTGGTGAGGTACTTTTGGGGTCTTTCCAGTTGCTGCAGGTGTCTGGTAAGGTACATCCCAAAAGGGGCATTGTACTCAATTATGGGCCTGATGAGGGATGAGTAAAGAGGCACAGTGACGTCCCCTGATCTAGATGTGAATCCCTTCATGATTAGGTGGGCTATATAAAATGTTTTTCTAACCACTTTGGCCACGTAGTTGTCAAATGAGAGATTACTATCAACTTGGGTCCCCAGGTCCCTAATTACTTCTTCTGTACTTAATGGATTACCACCTATGTGGTAATTTGTGGGCACTTTGTTTTTGCCACAGGGGATGACTATACACTTTTTGGCATTTAGCTTGAGGCCATGGCTCTGGCACCAGTTGTCTGTTTCTATGAGTCCCTTTTGGAGGATGCTTGTGTCGGCTGGAGAGTCGATTATGGCGCCCAGTTTGCAGTCATCTGGGAACTTGGTCAGCCACAGTCCTTCCGTGTTGGCCTGTACCTCCGAGAAATATATACCGAACAAGAGAGGTCCCAGGACTGAGCCTTGTGGGACACCACTTGTAACTAGTTTGGAGTCTGACATGGTTCCAGCAATTCTAACCATGTGGGTTCTGTCCTTGAGCCAATTTGCAATCCATCTAGTGACATAGGGGTTTATATTTAAGCTGGTGAGCTTATCTATAATGCCCGAGTGGGGTATTGTATCAAAGGCTTTTGCGAGGTCCAGGTAGGCTGTGTGGACCACCTTCCCCTCGTCAATGGCCTTGGTGACTGTTTCAAAGAAATCAACCAGGTTTAAGAGGCAGGATCTGCCCTTAACAAAGCCAAAATGGGTAGGATCCAGTGTTTGTAGGTCCCCAATATCTTTATTTATGAGGTCCATGATGATCCTTTCCATAGCTTTGCAGACCAAGCTAGTCAGGCTTATGGGGCGATAGTTTCCAGGATCCGTTGAGGCACCACCTTTATGGAGAGGGACCACTGTTGCTGTACGCCACTCTTTGGGCACATATCCTGTAGTAAGGCTGAGATTGAACAGTAGTTTTATGTTTGGGTTTAGCTCTTCTTGGAGTTCATGTAGGATGCAGCCCGGGACACCGTCTGGTCCCATTGATGCTGTGTTTTTGCTTTGGAGAGGGCGGCTCTTACCTGAGCATCTGAGATGTCAGGGGGCAGCACTCTGCTGGGATAGATATTTGCCCTTTGGTGGGGGAGAAGTTTGCGCTGAACCTGTCAGCTAGGATGTTGGCAATGTCTATGGGTTCGGTGTATTTTTTGTCATTTTGGACTAATTCTGAGCATATCTAGGAATTACCACCCAGGTTCCTAACATAACTAAAGAAAGCCTTGTGATTATCCTTAGTGTCCTGTGCAATTTTTCTCTTGAAGCTGGCCTTAGACAATTTTATGTATGCCCGTAGTTTTTTGCTAATACTGATCAGTGATGCCTTCCCTTTTTGGGATTTTGCTCTATCATTTAGTAGCTTCCTCCTTCTATTGTATAGTTTGTTTATGGCTGGGGTCCACCAGACAGGATGTCTGCCTTTGGAGGATTGGGTCTTGGTTTTATTTGGGATCGCATGATCCATGTATTCCTGAAGGTGTTCATAGAATGTGTTTATAAAGGATTCTGCGGTCTGGGCCATATTTTCCACAGGCCCGAGGGCTTTGAAGGATTCCACCTCAGTTTTGAGGAGTGTGAAATCTGCTTTAGAGAAGTTTTTCACTGTGGTTTTCTGGGCAGGGGGTGGGGTCGGGATGTGAATATCCAGTGAGATTAGTTTATGGTCTGATCTTACCAGTGAGGGATACACTTCTGGTCTGGAGCATAGAGTCCCCATGTTGGTGATGATCAGGTCCAGTATGTTTTCCCCTCTTGTGGGAGTGGTAACAAGTTGTTCCATAGCATTTGAGTTTATAAATTCTAGGAACCTTTGGGCTAGGTGTTGGAGCTAGAGTAATGCTCCCAGTCTATGTTTGGGTAGTTGAAGTCGCCCAATATAATGGTGTTTGGAGAGACCTTCATATTTTCCAGTGTTCTCAGGAAGGCCGAGTGGGGTTCCTGGGTTTGGGAGGGTGGTCTGTAGCAGGCTATAAACTGGAAGGCAGTTTTACCCACTGTTAGTTGCACATGGATAGTCTCTGATGCTTCGTGCTTTGCCACCAACCTGGAGGTGTGGGTATCTTTGATAAATATCGATACTCCCCCTCCTTTTGTGGTTCGGTCCAAGTTTTGGGAAAAGCATGGTATGAGGTATAACCTGGTAGTGCTGGGGTGCTCTCGGGAGCCCTGAACCAGGTTTCTGTTACTGCACAGATATCGATGTTCTCCATGCTAAGGAGAGTTTCGAGTCCTTGCATCTTGAGGTTTAGACTTCTGGCGTTGAGTAGCATTGCTCTTAGTTTCTTATCCCTTGTGATACCTATGGAGGTTGGTTTGTCTTTTGAGCCTTGCCTAAAAAAAGGCACTATGGGGGTAGCAAGAGCCTTTGCCAATATCCGAAAGCCCAGGGTTGACAGGTGCAAGCTGTCCCTAGTAACTGTATTTAGAGCACAACCTAGAGCTGTTTACTGAATTTCCTGTTTGCACTTATTTTTAAAATCGTTTTTTTTCAAAACTTGCATTTTATCTGTCTTTGGCCTAGCACTCTTGTGTGGGGTCATTTACTGCACTGTTATAACTTGTTGATACTTGTTAACCTCTGCTATCTCTGAAAAAACAAAAACTAAAAAATCTTGCTTTTTCCCCACTTTTCTGAGATTTAAAAAAGTTCAGTTACAGGCTTGCTGTTCTTGAACTGTTTGTAAGTTTCTGTGAGGCCATTTTTGCTTGGGCTAAAGGAAAGTCTCTCTGTTGATCAGTGGCAGTGAAAAACATTGAGCAGCCTGCCTGCCCCTGTGGGAGTGGTTACTGACTTGAAACTGTAGTTTTATTGGCCATTTTGGGTCAATTCCAAAACTCCTTCATCTTCCTCTCTTAAAACCTGGTTGCCTCGTGGTTTTGGCATTTTTTCAGGCTTGTTGGCTGTTGGTGAAGCACCCACCAAGAGGAGAAAACGCTGAGAGAAGAAAGGAGCCACTTTTGAGACTTTAAGTATTTTTTCTCTGTTTATTTGCTAAGTTTTTCTGCATAGCCGCCTATTTTGAGCATTTTCTGACTTGTTAAATTTGATTTCTGCATTAGTAACTGTATTTAGAGCACACCTAGAGCTGTTTACTGAATTTCCTGTTTGCACTTATTTTTAAAATCTTTTTTTTCTCAAAACTTGCATTTTATCTGTCTTTGGCCTAGCACTCTTGTGTGGGGTCATTTACTGCACTGTTATAACTTGTTAACCTCTGCTATATCTGAAAAAACAAAAAACAAAAAAATCTTGCTTTTTCCCACTTTTCTGAGATTTAAAAAAGTTCAGTTACAGGCTTGTTGTTATTGAACTGTTTGTAAGTTTCTGTGAGGCCATTTTTTGCTTGGGCTAAAGGAAAGTCTCCCTGTTGATCAGTGGCAGTGAAAAACATTGAGCAGCCTGCCTGCCCCTGTGGGAGTGGTTACTGACTTGAAACTGTAGTTTTATTGGCCATTTTGGGTCAATTCCAAAACTCCTTCATCTTCCTCTCTTAAAACCCTCTTTGCGCGTTTTTGTGCATAGCGCAACAGTGGGCAGCGCCGCCTAATTGGGTTTAAACTATTCCTGGCTCCACAGAGTCTGCTCTTCACTTTTTCCCTTAGAACTGCTCTATCTCTCAATTTAAACACCATATTCTCATTCTAAGGCCCTTCACTGGTCCAATTAAGTAATCCTACAAGTTAGCACTATTAAACCATAAGCACTACTTACTCTTATACTCTCTACGATTACCCTGTCCTCTATTGGTCCATCTTAAATTCAGTTTCCCTGTTACTCTAGCATGTCCAAAGGTCAGTCAATGGTTTCCTCTCCAGTCCAGCTGGTGAATCTGGGAATTTTGAGGCAATGTTACAACTGTCTCATGTACACGGACAACCCTCTCCTCCTCCAAACAGGTTCAAATATATGTGAGAGATGCAACTATTTAGCCAAACTGGAGGCTGAGCTCTCTCATCTCAAAACTGGTGTAACCAGTCAGGAGGAGAAGGTAACCTCACACAACACAATTCCAGTATCACATAGTCCCACCACATCAGCGAACCAAACACATAAATACACAAAACATACTCGGAGGCTCTAAATAAAAATCTACCTAAGCAACAGAGACCTCCAAAGCAGACATCCAAGCAAACGCTACCTCAAAACAAAACACACACAACACATAACCCACAAAGTCAGTGTGCCAAGCAGCCACAGCCCTTAAGGCTAAATAACACACCTGATACTCGTTATAGGTGACTCTATTGTCAGACACACTGACGCCCCGCTCACCAGGCTGAATAAAGAGAAGGTCACGGTGAGCTGCCTGTTGGGTGCTAGGATCCGACACATAATGCAAGCACTCAGGTCACTCCAAAGCAAATACAAATATGACTCAGTCATTGTACGTGCTGGTGTGAATGACCTGAGACACTCCCTGGACTACATGAAAAGAGAAATAGAGGAGCTCTCTGATCATGTAGCCCAGGCTGGTATGACCCTGACCTTGAGCAGCATCTTACCCTCACCTAGAATGATGCCACAGTACAAAGACAAAATGATCGATTTTAACAATTGGCTAAAATTTTGGTGTCATTCAAAGGGGATCCAGTGTCTGTCAGCCTGGAATGACATGCTCGACAAGCCACGTTGCTTCGCTAGGGACGGCTTGCACTTGTCACCACTGGGCTTTCGGATATTGGCAAAGGCTCTTGCCACCCCCATAGTGCCTTTTTTAGGCAAGGCTCAAAAGTCAAACCCAACCCCATAGACAGCACAAGGAACAAGAAACTAAGGGTAATGCTGCTAAACGCCAGACGTCTTAACCTCAAGATGCACGCACTCAAGCTCTCCTCAGTATGGAGAACATCGATATCTGTGCAGTGACAGAAACCTGGTTCAAGGCTCCAGAGAGCACCCCAGCACTACCAGGCTATACCTCAGTATCATGCTTTTCGCCCCAAAACCCGGACGAACCACAAAAGGAGGGGAGTTTCCATATTTATCAAGGATATCCACACCTCCAGGTTAGTGGCATTGCAGTATCGGAGACCATCCATGTGCAACTAACAGTGGGCAAGACTGCTTTTCAGTTTATAGCATCCTACAGACCACCCTCTCAAAGTCAGGAATCCCATTCAGCTTTCCTGAAAACATTGGAGAACATGAAGATCTCTCCAAACACCATTATATTGGGCGACTTCAACTACCCAAACATTGACTGGGAGCACTACTCAAGCCCCAGCACCTTAGCCCAAAGATTCCTGGAAATTATAAACTCAAATGCTATGGAACAACTATTCACCACTCCCACAAGAGGGGACAACATACTAGACCTGATCATTACCAACATGGGGACTCTATGCTCCACACCAGAAGTATATCCCTCATTGGTAAGATCAGACCATAAATTAATTTCACTGGATGTCCACATCCCGAACCCACCCCCAGCCCAGAAAACCACAGTGAAAAACTTCTCAAAAGCGAACTTCTTACTTCTCAAAACCGAAGTGGAATCCTTCAAGGCCCCAGGGCCAGTGGAAACTACAGCCCAAACTGCAGAATCCTATATAAATGCATTCTATGGACATCTCCAGGAATGCATGGATCATGCTATCCCAAACAAAACCACGACCCAATCATCCAAAGGCAGGCGTCCAGTCTGGTGGACCCTGCCATAAATAAACTGTACAACAGAAGGAGGAAGCTACTACATGATAGAGCAAAATCCCTAATAGGGAAGGCATCTCTGATCAGTACTAGCAACAAATTACGATCCCTCATAAAATCCTCCAAGGCCAGTTTCGAGAGAAAAATTGCACAGGACACCAAAGACAATTATAAGGCTTTTTTCAGTTATGTTAGAAACCTGGGATGCAACTCCCAGACTTGTTCTGAGTTGATTCTAAACGACAAAAATACACTGAACCCACAGACATCGCCAATATCCTGGCAGACAGGTTCAGTGCAAACTCCCCCACAAAAGAGCAAGTATCTATCCCGGCAGAGGGCTGCCTCCCAAACATCTCAGATGCTCAGGTGAAGGCTTCCCTCTCCAAAGCAAAAAATACTGCTTCCATGGGACCAGATGGTGTCCCAGGTTGCATCCTACATGAACTACAAGAGGAACTAATCCCTCAAATAAAACAGCTATACAATCTCTGCCTCACTACAGGATATGTGCCCACAGAATGGCGTACAACAACAGTGGTCCCACTCCACAAAGGTGGAGCCTCTACGGACCCTGGAAACTATCGCCCCATAAGCCTGACTAGCTTAGTCTGCAAGGCTATGGAGAGGATCATCATGGAGCTCATAAACAAAGACATTGGGGACCTACAGACACTAGATCCTACCCAGTTCGGCTTTGTCAAGGGCAGATCCTGCCTTTTGAACCTGGTTGACTTCTTTGAAACAGTCACCAAAGCCATAGATGAAGGGAAGGTAGTCCACACAGCCTATCTGGACCTTGCAAAGGCATTTGACACAATACCCCACTCGGGCATCATAGATAAGCTATCCAGCTTAAATATAAACCCCTATGTCAAAAGATGGGTCACAAACTGGCTCAAAGACAGACCCCACAGAGTGAGAGTTGCTGGAGCCATGTCAGACTCAAAACCGGTCACAAGTGGCGTCCCACAGGGTTCTGTCCTGGGACCACTCTTGTTCGGTATATACTTTTCCGAGGTACAGGCAAATGTGGAGGACTATGGCTCACCAAGTTCGCAGACGACTGCAAACTGGGCGCCATAATCAACTCTCCGGCTGACACAAACATCCTTCAAAAAGGTCTCACAGAGACAGATAACTGGTGCCAGCACCATGGTTTAAAGCTAAATGCCAAAAAATGTATAGTCATACCCTTTGGCAAAAACAATGTGCCCACAAATTACCACATAGGCGGAAACCCATTAAGTACAGAGAAAGTTATTAGGGACCTGGGGAACCAAGTTGATAGCAATCTCTCCTTTGAAAACCACATTGCTAAAGTGGTTAGAAAGACCTTCTACATAGCCCACCTCATCACGAAGGGTTTCACATCTAGATCAAGAGAGGTAATCGTGCCCCTTTATTCATCCCTCATCAGGCCCATCAGAGAATACAATGCCTTTTGGGATGTACCTTGCCCGACACCTGCAGCAGTTAGAAAGACCCCAAAAGTATCTCACCAAGAGAATCAAGGGTCTCAAACAGATGCCATATGCTGCTCGGTTAAAAAAACTCCAGCTCTACTCAGTTGCATACCGCCTACTTCGAGGCGATCTATGCCTGACATACAAAGCTATGTCAAATCCAGAATTAATGGACATGCTCCACCTCAGTAAATCTAAATCCCTTAGAGCCACACGCTTGAGGGACTTGAACCTCAGCACAGAAATAAATAGAACTTGCTGGATGGACAGGTTCATTACCCAGAGGCTCCCTTCGCTCTGGAATAGAATTCCAGTTCATGTGAGGCAGAGCACCTCACTGAATCTCTTCAAGAAGAATCTCGATAAGTGGATGGGGATCGTAGGTTTGTCCCAGGGATTACTCCTGTGTCACTATTAGACAGAGGCACAGTAACCAAACCTTAAAAAGGGCACATTATATTCAAATCAAGGGGTGGCGTAAGCCATACAGAATCGGGCTAGGCTTATAATTGCCCCAGGCCAGATAGCCTAGTATGAACCTATGAACCTATGAACCTATAAAAGTTCAACCTGCCAAACAGTGTATGCATGTAACACAAAGTTAGAACTAGACACTTAACAAACTGTTAAACATAAAAGGTGGGAATAATAACTTTTTAATACAATGAGGCTTTCTGTAATATCTTTAAATGTCAATGGTCTCACAGATAAATACTGTAGTGAACTATATTACAAAATGTAGAGTGCAAATAGTATGCTACAGGAGACACACTTGGAAAGAACTGAACATGTGAATTTGATAAAGAAGGGTTTCCATGATATTTATTCAGTGGAATATCTGAGACAGCGTAAAAAAGGGATACTTATATTAATTGCAGGAGGAGCTCTAATAGTGATAGAAGAGGATAAAAAAGACAATAATGGTAGAGTTGTAATATTAAGGGGCTACTGGCAAGGGAGGAGGATTACATTGGCATGTATTTCTATTTCATCTAAAACTGCTATAATGGAGCTTAAAATAATTCTGGGAGAAATAGCTTTCATCAAGGAATATTACTTGTAGGTGATGATTGGAATTTGATTTGCAGCAGTGAAAATGTGTCTGGGGGTCCTAGAATGTAAAGTATAACAAAGAAGGGTAGACTTTTGAAGAAATTTATGAAAATATTTGTCACGAAAGATGTGACTTCAGTATTTGGAGTTCGGAGTGAATTTACATATTATTCCCAAAGATACAAAAACTGAGGTAAACTAGACAGAATTTACATTTTACAGAACCAGGTGCATTTAATTGATGGTTTTGATATGCACCCAATAACTATTTCAGATCATGCACCAATAATAACAAAAATAAAAATACAGGGTAATGAAATAAAAATAAGACACTAGTGCTTTTCCATTTATCTGCTTGTCTGAGAGGAATTTAAGTAATGGGTAGCAGAAATTATTCATGAGCTGTTACTGCAGATAGAAATCTCTTCTGAAAATATAGCTAGGGAGTGGGATACAATTAAAGTGGAGTTTAAAAATAGGGTGGAAATAAAAGAAAGGAAGATATGATTAAGAAGTAACAAGAATTATTTAGTGGGAATGACAAATGTTAAAGTATTGCAAAATCAAGAATTTTTTAGAGGGACTGGCAAATGTTAAAGTATTGCAAAATATGGCGAATCTCACAGAACAAGAAGAGGAACAACTGCAGAATGCTAAACAGAAACTAAGAGATAATAATGTCAAAGTCAAAGTGAACTTTATTGACATTTAGACTCCATGAGGGTAACCTAAATGAAATTGCATGCATCATGCTGAATATTGAGATGACAATTGCACACATACAAGTTACATATAGCACATGCAACATACGTAACATTAACTTTAAGTTAGACTGTTATTTTACTACATACTACTATACCATTACTATGCCTACAATTTTAGAAGCTGAGTGATTGATTATTGCACATTTATTTATTGCATACTTATTTTATATTTATGATATATAGATAAGTTAGAATAGCTAGCATATTGCACTTGATTGACACTGTAAACAGATAACATCAGTGAACATCTCATAATTTCTATTGCACCATAATGGTTTGACTGACACAATACTTCCTGTGCCAATAGCTACGCCAATATAGTTAATGGCTGAATGGGAATGCAATTCGCTCTTCCCTTTGACTGAATTCCAACAGTATGTTGGTTTTTACAAGAGGTTTGTAGATGACCCCTTTTTAATTTGGAAAGGTGATGAAGTACAATTAGAGGCTTTTGTTATAAAAATGAACAATTTGACACATTTTCTTGAGTTTACATTTAGTTTTTCCAGGACACATATTTCCTTCCTTGATGTTGATATCATTAGATTACAAAATGGCATGATAAATACATCAGTTTACATTAGAAAAGCTTTACTATAGGAACACACTGTTACATCGTGAGTAGTATGCACCCTAGGCATGTATTTG
>NW_025061388.1:0-12430 GCF_019279795.1 Protopterus annectens | reverse complement strand
TGGGTTTTTTCCAAAATTAGGTGTCTCTCAAGTATCTGATTTTTAAAATACTTTCAACCAATGAAGAGCTAGCTTCAATTTGACGCTGGCCATAGATGTTCAGAAATTCAATCTCCGCCCTTTCAGGGCGGGTTTCATAGGGAAAGCTGTATTGAGCCCAGGTTTTTGATGTGCTCTCAGTTTCCCTATCCAAAGCATTTCTTCTTGTGCAAGTCTATTATTCACATCACCCCCTCTCTTTGAAATATATATGATATGTAAAGCTCTAATTCCAAAACTATGTCCTTCATTATCTCTAATATGCTTGGCCAAGGGATTTTTATAGTCTTTAAGTCTTATATCACTAATGTGTTTGGACAGTCTCTCTGCTGTTCCCGTTAGGGGTCCCCACAGCAGATCACCTGTTTCCATTTCTTCCTGTCCTCTGCATCTTCCTCTGTCACACCAACCACCTGCATGTCCTCTCTCACCACATCCATAAACATTATCTTAGGCCTTCCTCTTTTCCTGTTACCTGGTAGCTTCATCCTTAGCATCTTTTTCCCAATATACTCAGCATCCCTCCTCAGCACATGTCCAAAGCAACATAATCATGCCTCTCTGGCTTTGTCTCCAAACCTTCCAACCTGGGCTGACCCTCTAATATACTTATTGCTAATCCTGTCCACCCTCGTCACACCCAGTGCAAATCTTACCATCTTTAATTCTGCAACATCCAATTCAAACTCCTGCCTTTTTGTCAGTGCCACTGTCTCCAACCCATATAACATAGCTGGTCTCACTACCCTCTTGCAGACCTTCCCTTTCACTCTTACAGGTACTTATCTGTCACAAATCACTCCTGAAACTCTTCTCCATCCTGCCTGTACTCTCTTCTTCAACTATCTTCCACTCTCACTGTTAGTGAACTACTGACCCCAAGTATTTAAACTCATCCACCTTCACCACCTCTACTCCTTGCATCCTCACCATTCCTCTATTCTCGCTCTCATTCACACACATATATTTTGTCTTAGTCCTGCTGACCCTCATTGCTCTTCTCTCTAGAGCATATTTCCATCTCTCCAAGGTGTCCTCCACCTGTTCGCTACTCTCACTACAGATCACAATATCATCTGCAAACATCATAGTTCATGGGAACTCTTGTCTGATCTCGTCTGTCAACCTGTCCATCACCATTGCAAATAAGAAAGGACTCAGAGCTGATCCTTGATGTAACCCCACCTCCACCTTAAACGCATCTGTCACTCCCACCGCAGACCTCACCGCAGTCACACTACCGTCGTACATATCCTGTACCACTCTTACATACTTCTCTGACACTCCCGACTTCTCCCGACTTCCTCATACAATACCACAACTCCTCTCTAGGCACCCTGTTATATGCTTTCTCTAAAACCACAAAGACACAATGCAACTCCTTCTGACCTTTTCTGTACTTCTCCATCAACACTCTCAAAGCAAACATCACATCTGTAGTGCTCTTTCCTGGCATGAAACCATACTGCTGATCACTAATCATCACCTCTCTTCTTAACCTAGCTTCCACTACTCTTTCCCATAACTTCATGCTGTGACTGATCAGTGTAATCCCTCTGTAGTTACTACAGCTGTGCACGTCACCCTTATTCTTAAAAGTCGGTACCAAAACACTTTCTCCATTCCTCAGGCATCCTCTCACTTTCCAAGATTTCATTAAACAATCTAGTTAAAAACTCCACTGCCATTTCAGCTAAACACTTCCATGCTTCCACCGGTGTGTCATCTGGACCAACAGCCTTTCCGTTCTTCATCCTCTTCATGGCTATCCTTACTTCCTCCTTGCTAATCCACTACACTTCATGATTCACTATCCGCACATCATCCAACCTTCTCTCCCTCTCATTCATCAACCCCTCAAAGTACTCTTTCCATCTGCTCAACACACACTCCTCGCTTGTGAATACGTTTCCCTCATTATCCTTTATCACCCTTACCTGCTGCACATCTTTACTAGCTCTGTCCCTCTTTCTAGCCAATCGGTACAGGTACTTTTCTCCCTCCTTAGTGTCCAACCTTTTATACAACTCTTCATACGCCTTATCCTTAGCCTTCGCCACCTCTCTCTTTGCCATGCACCTCATCTCCTTATACTCTTGTCTACTTTCTTCATCTCACTGACAATCCCACTTCTTCATCGCCAACCTCTTTCTTTGTATACTCTCCTGTACTTCTTCATTCCACCACCAGGTCTCCTTGTCCTTCTTTCTCTTTCCAGATGTCACACCAAGCACCTTTCTAGCCATCTCTCTTACTAGCTCTGCTGTAGTTACCCAGCTATTCGGTAACTCTTCACTGCCAGCCAGTGAACATCACCTCACAATTACCCTTTTTCAGTTTTCACCATTTGATCCTTGGTGCTGCCCTCACACTCATCCTCCTCCTCTTGATCACCAATGTCATCCTACAAACCACCATCCTATGCTGCCTAACTACACTTTCCCCTGCCACCACTTTACAGTATCCAATTAGGGTTGCCACCTTTTCAAATGCCCAAAATGGGACATTTTTTATAGAAACATCAGATTTTGTAGAGCAAAACATACCCACGGCAAGTACAAATAAAAGAACTTCACTTTTTGCCAAAATAAAAGCTTATTCTTGTAGCATTTGTGTTGCCTATTCTGTTTCTTATAACAATTAGGTGTTTCAGATACAAAATAACTGTTTTATGCAACTATTAAAGAAAATATAGGAAATATTTTTGTCCTAAAATATCAGGACATTCGCCATTTTTTCAATTTTTTTGCAGGACACAACTGCCCAAAGAGGGACTGTCCCTCCCTCCTTCAGACTGGCCCTTCTACATAAGATATAATCCACCTGTGTGCATCTTCCGCCACTCTTGTATCTCACACTATGCTCCTCCTTCTTGTTAGAATATGTATTCACCACAGCCATGTCCATCCTTTTTGCAAAATCCACTACAATCTGACCTTCTGCATTCCTGTACTTAACACCATACCTACCCATCACTTCCTCATCCCCTCTGTTCCCTTCACCAACATGCCTGTTGAAATCTGCTCCAATCACCAGTCTCTCACCCTTGGGTACAGTCATCACCACTTCATCCAACTCGCTCCAAAATTTTTCTTTCTCATCCATCGCACACCCAACTTGTTGAGCATATGCACTAACAAAATTCATCATTACACCATCGATTTCCAGCTCTATAAACATCACTCTATCTGACACTCTTTTCACCTCCAAAACACTCTTAGCATACTGTTCCTTCAGGATAATGCCTACGCCATTTCTATCTACTATATATATAGATATATATAGAATATTATATGTGTGTGTGTGTGTGTGTGTGTGTGTATATATATATATATATATATATATATATATATATATATATATATATAATGTGTGTGTATATGTATGTATGTGTGTGTGTGTGTGTATATATATGCGTATATAAATATATATGTGTGTGTGTGGATATAAATATGTGTGTGTATATAAATATGTGTGTGTGTGTGTGTGTGTGTGTGTATATATATATATATATATATATATATATAAATATATATATATATTTTTATATATATATATATATATATATATATATATATATATATACATAGTGTGTGTATAAACATATATATATATATGTGTGTGTGTGTGTGTATATAAATATATATATATGTGTGTGTGTATATATATATATATATATATATATATATATATATATATATATATATATGTATGTGTGTGTGTGTGTATATATATATATATATATATATATATATATATATATATATATATATAATGTGTGTGTATGTAGATATATATATATGTGTGTACGAGAAATAAAGTACAGGTCACCGCTGAATTATTCTTTGTAGAATCTCCTTTATTAAAAGTAAGCGCTTTCGGAATAATCCTTCATCAGACATAATACAAAGTAACAAAAAGCCATATTTAAAACACAGATTAATAAAGGAGATTCTACAGCGGTGACCTGTACTTTATTTCTCGTATTTATCTGGTTTGGTACAACAGGTCTTTAGCATAACTTGTTATTTTTGCTTGTGCTATATATATGTGTGTGTGTGTGTATGTAGATATATATATATATATATATTATATACATATATATATATGTGTGTGTGTGTGTCATATATATATATATATATATATATATATATGTATATATATATATATATACATATATATAGATGTGTGTGTGTGTATATATATATATATATATATATATATATATATATATATATACACACACACACACACACGCACAGACAAATGTATATCAAATGATACTTCCGACACCCACAGACCTGGAACTCGAGTTGAGCTGAACTTCTGGTAAACACTGACAAACGTGTCAGTAACAAGGATCAGTAAAACGGAAAAATTCCTTCGCCAGTTTAAAAAAGGTGTTTATTCACAAACACAGTAAAACAAATGTGTATTCCACATCCACAAGCTTCACGAACAAGCATATACAAGCACAAAGATACTCTGAACTGCACTGAAAAGATGCACTACATTCGGTTAAGCGCTTTCATCTGCCGATAGCAGATTTCATCAGAACAAAGATTATTTCTGCATCCCTTCTTTAAATACCAACACATTTTGGCGCCAAAAACCTTAATAGTTGTGAAATCACTGTTCAATTAATTAAACTCTGTTCAATTAATTAAATATGTATTCAAAATTTAAAAATACACTTTCCTTTTAAAATTAGTATTTTCTAAAAAAACACTTTGAAATTAAAAATACACACTCACTAAATACTATGATAATCCCTATCTAATTTCTATGTATATTATAAATATAAATATATACTAGCTTAGTGACATATATAAGTAATGAAATACTGTGACAAGGGCTAATTCATTCTACAATACATTGTACATCTCACTATTAATACAATATAGTTAGACTCACAAAATATACTTGAGTATTGGCAAAATTATAATGGTTGTTAACATATCTAAATATAATAATACTATCCAAAATAACCCAACTGCTAAAGCTCATGATACTAAATGCATAGTGTATCAAACTGAACTGTCAACACTCTGTAGGTAAATAATAAATAATAAATAAATAAATAAATAAATAAATAAATAGTTAAATGAATAGTACCCACTCAGGTGAAAATGAAATGTTGGGCAAGATAACTGAGAGTGTAGCACTATTGTCATACTCCCTATTCATGTATCAGATTAATTGTGATTTATATAAGCTTATTTAGGTTAGGGAGTCTGATGCTACACCTATCATGGACATCCCAATACTAAGAATGGTTTAATGCTAATATATTCATTTATGCCTGGATAGGTGGTGGCATCCAACATTATTTGCCATCTGCTTTCCAATGCTCCTAATTTGGCCTTCCAATTTCCATTCCCCACACTGTTATCCACCTGATCTAGTATAGCAAATTTAAAAACATGGCCATTGCCATTGGTCATTGTGTGTTTGCTTAGAGCATTTTTCACGTCTCCTTTCCTAATTTTATACGTGTGTTCATAAATCCTGGTTTTAAGCTTTCTTTCTGTTTTACCAACATAGTATGCTTTGCATACTGTGCATGTCGCCAAGTAAACTATCCCATTACTATTGCAATTTCCTGATTTAAATTTGCATATACTGTGGGTGATGTTGGCCAACTTTATACTATTATCT
Organism: Protopterus annectens; assembly: GCF_019279795.1. Classification (NCBI taxonomy): domain Eukaryota; kingdom Metazoa; phylum Chordata; order Ceratodontiformes; family Protopteridae; genus Protopterus; species Protopterus annectens. The sequence goes on along the minus strand of NW_025061388.1, from coordinate 6,733 downwards.
TCATTAATAAACTGGCATTGTTTGCAGGTACCACACTTAATTGTACCCTTTGTTCTTCCATGTTTCACCTTGGTTTTCTTATTGTTTCTTTCAATTAATCTTTTCATATTACAACCAGATTTATAAATGATACTTGGGGTGTCTCCTATAATATCCTTGGCTTCACCTTCAAGGTTAAATATATACCAATGTCTATTTAATATTTCTTTGATGATGTTAACAAACGGGTTATACATAATAACACATACACGTCTGTTAAATATATTTGATACTTGTTTTCCAATTTCTTGTTGACCTAACAATGGTCTATATTTCTTTCCCCATTGGGATTTTACGTACTTTAATACATCAGTCAACATAACTTTAGGATATCCTCTGTCTAAAAATAGCTGTTCTATAATATCAAGTTCATTGGACATGACTTCTTGTGTAGACGACATCCTTGCTGCTCTCACACACTGGCCCTTTACTATGTTTTTAAACATGTATGGGGGATGACAACTTCCATAATATATATAGTCGTTCGAAAATGTGGGCTTCCTGTATAATTTTGAAATATACCCATGGTCGTCAGAACTAATATAAATATCTAAATATGCAATTCCATTTTTATCTATGGAATGAGTGAATTTTAGGAATTCAGTTGTATTATTGATGTAGTCAATAAAGTTCTGAATTTTTTCCGTTTCGCCCTTCCATATAATCAATATATCATCTAGAAATCGAGAGTACAGCAACATGTTGTTATAGTATTCACTTGTAAATATATACTGATTCTCCCATTCCAGCATGACTAGATTAGCAAATATGGGTGCACATGATGCACCCATCGCTACTCCCTTAATTTGCCTAAAGGTTTCACCCTGGAACTCAATATAATTGTGATCAAGTATGAGTTCCATCATGCACGTAATCAATTGTATCTTATCCCAAGTATACCCAGAATATTTCACCAAGCTGTTGTTGAAATATTCAAGTCCTAAAACCTTGGGTATACAGGAAAACAAATCCTTCACATCTACTGTGATGAATGTTAAGTCCTCATTCCAAACATCTTGGTTCAGTTTCTTTAATAAATCCCAGGAGTCTTTGATAAGATGTGGGACTTTATCATATATATGTTTCGTCCAGTGGTCTACCGTAACACCAAGGTTAAAAGTTTTCGACTTGGACCCAGATATAATTGGTCTTAATGGTGGATTCTGGATATTCTTGTGGATCTTGGGGATACCAATAATATGGGCCAGAACAGGATATTCATTCCTTAAAAAGTTGTATAACTCTTCAGTAATCCTATTGTCCAACAAGAACTCTTCTACGACTAGGTCTATCCTTCTATGTCCAATGTTAATCTGGTTCCTTGAGATAGCTTCATAATTACCAGAATCAAATAAAATTTCATGAATTTGCTGTTGGTATTCATTAGTATATGTCACTATGATCCCCCCACCCTTATCGGGTTTCATAATTCTAACATCACTGTTGGAAATAATATCATTTAACATATTCCTTTCTTTGTTGGTAAGGTTGTCCTTAAATAAACTAAAAGATTCAACTCCCTTTCTAATGTTATTGTAAGCTGCATATATGTCTCTACAAACAGCTTGTTCATACAGGGACACCTGTGTATTATTAGGGGGTATATATGTGCTTTTCTTAGCTAATTTGTTATCATAGTCCAAGGAGAGTTTGCCATTGTCTTTAAAATGGAAGGCCAAGTTTAGTCTCCGACAGTACATTTTCACCTCCTTGATGGTATCAAATAGGTCAAAACGTCCCGTAGGTATATACTTCATTCCTTTACTGAACAAAGTGAACAGTTCTTCTTTAATTTCAAAACTAGTATAGTTGTAAACCATAAAACCATTGAAATTGTAAATCTTAGGGTTACTAAAAGATGCATTATTAACCAAATAATTGTCAGCTGTCCACTCAGTCTCTATATTAATAGCATTGTCCACCAATGGATAGTTGTTAACTAAGTTGTTGTCTATTGATATCTCTTCAGATGTTTCTTTGGTGCTGGGAAAAACCGACCCCCTTGAAAATTTGCTTCACCATCCTGTCTAACATGTACTCTTTTCCTTCCACTTTGTTCGATACCCGTGGCATTATCCATATCTCTCCTTGGTTGTGGCCAAATGTACACTCTACCTAACCTGTACAATTCGGTATCTCTCTCCAACTTATGTATTTTTCTGTTATATATCGTCCTCATCTTGTAACTAGCTGTCTCAAACTGTTTGAAATATAAATCTTGCCATTTCTCAAATTCCTTATCATTCATAATTTCATCGTTTAACTCTTCAATCTCAATGTACAATTTAGCCACTTTCTCATCATTGTGCTTCATTACCATTTTAATATACATGCTTCCAAACAAATCAAACAATTTGTTAAAATCTTGCTTAATAGTGTTAGTATATTCAAACCCTAAAGGTAGCTTGAAAAAACGCAGTCCTTTTGGTACAATATTTAGATTAATACATTTTTCAAGATATACATTATCCAGTTTGACACTCTTAAATTGTATTAATTTTTTCCCCAAAAGATGAATTTTACTCTTTATATTTGATGTTTGCTTAAATGCAGTTGGTTCATATCTATGGTTACATACACCCTCATCAAGTTCTAACAAGCATTCATCATTTAAGAAATCTTGCATGATTAAATCATTATTTCCTCTATTTGTAAAAGGTACATTTTTATCTGATTTTTCTTTTAGTTTAGTACATTGATTTGGACTAACTAAAATGTCTTTAAACACAGTACCTGTATTTTTCTTATTGGCGTTTTTCTTAGTTACATTAGAATAAGTTTTATTTGTTTCACGTCTTTTTGGTACAGCCCCAAGTCTCTCCGATTCCTCTTTATGGTGAAACAAACTGAAATCGAATGTGAATTCGGCTTCTGAAATGATGTTATCACCCAACTCCCTCAAATCGATTCCTGAAGCCGTTTTAGCTGTTTTTGGTATGTTGGCAGAGTCCTGCGGTTGTCCGTTAGGAATGTCCCCCAAGCTGTTTAATCTGATCTGCTCCGCTAGGTAGGGAGGAGTACTCGAGGCATTGCCCACTCGCTGGGGAGAGCTGGTGTTAATATCAGTTTGTACAGAAGCTGTTAATTTCCCTACTAGCTCCAAAAGTTTCGATACATCCGCTTTTAACGTAGTGACTTCCTCTCTGAGTGCTGTGAACTCCGCTCCACCCAATAAAGTATCCGGAGGTGCAGGGTCGGTCATGATCCAACTAAGAACTAAATACAAGAGCACAACAACAGCAAATGATACTTCCGACACCCACAGACCTGGAACTCGAGTTGAGCTGAACTTCTGGTAAACACTGACAAACGTGTCAGTAACAAGGATCAGTAAAACGGAAAAAATTCCTTCGCCAGTTTAAAAAAGGTGTTTATTCACAAACACAGTAAAACAAATGTGTATTCCACATCCACAAGCTTCACGAACAAGCATATACAAGCACAAAGATACTCTGAACTGCACTGAAAAGATGCACTACATTCGGTTAAGCGCTTTCATCTGCCGATAGCAGATTTCATCAGAACAAAGATTATTTCTGCATCCCTTCTTTTAATACCAACACATTTTGGCGCCAAAAACCTGTAAAAATACTTTGATTTTCTAGTATTTTTAATAGCCTTCAAATCAGCTGTCTAGTATTGCATTTTGAAAGTATAACTCCATTACTTGCGTATATTGACTCCATGGTCAGACATCGTTTGGCAAAGTGAGTCCAAGTAAAATTACTATAGTCAATTCGGTAGAACTTGTCAAAATTAATTCATAAAACAAAACAAACAAAAATGCTCCTAACAAAGTCCTTCAATGAAACTTCACCTGGTTAAAATTTCAGAGCCATTGGGTCATTGAGTATATTTATTGATATTTGATTACTGGGAATGTTTTGACTGGCTAGGAGAACATTATCGGTGGATGCCCGGGAGATTAGCAACAAAGTATTACAAAATGTTTTAAAAATAATAATTGTAAAGTCTTTAAAAATAATATAATAACAAATACAGTTTAAATAAAATATATCAAATTAGACGTAATATGAAAACTTTGCTTTAGAAACTGTACAATTCCATGTCAGTGATTTAATAGAGAAATGTTAGCAGTTTATATAGAAATTAAAGGCAAGTTAATATAATATAAACATGAATTGTGATATGAAATCAGAGAAACTGGGTGTATGGCATATTTAGAGAGAATGCCAGGGGAGAACAATTGATAGAAGTAAGGGAGTGAGTGAATATGGGAGAGTAAGGAAAGAGGATTTAAGGTAGGAATAAGTATTTTTTCACATTTTAGGGATATAGTTTGTCCTGGTGTTGAGCAAGTTTTCACTAGGAAGTCTTTTAGAATGGCTTTGAAGGTTGGGAGGGAGGGTACTAACCCAATGGATAAGAGATAAGTAGTTGCAGGCCTTAGCAACACAGAACAGGTGTAGACAGGGTCCAGCGATTTTATAGGTTTGTGGACAGACGGGAGTTTTTGGTCATTGGATCGTAATGACAGACTAGGATCATAGTTGTATAGAATGTTATGTAATGCTAAGAAGCAGATGGGATTCTGGATAAATTTGTAGGTGGTAAAAGCTGTGTATATGTTAGTAGATAGGGTAGTTATAAAGACCAATAAACCAAGGTTGGAGAACAGATTCCTTTCAGAATAAAATTAAACCATTGTAAAGCTTCTTATTAGACTCCATAATCCTGTCTGATAACTACTGTACTGAACTGCCTTGCTTTGGCAGTTGTTTTGACAGATGTCAAAATAGCTCTCAAATTCCAAGCCTTGACAGTTCTTCAGAGCTATCAGACTGTGTTAGTTTAAGTTAAGCAAAAAATAAATGATTAGCAGTCAGTTTCAGCATTGTCAAGGAATAAGTAAAAGTCATGTGTATATTTTTCTTTTGGTGTATCTTACTTCTCTGTTGCTCTCATGAGTTGTACAAAATGTAATAATTTCACTCGGACCTTTCCATGTCAAAGCTCCTGATGAAGTACAGTACAAGCATAACTGTTATTACCATGTAATATTGTTATTGTGTCTTTCGGCTTTTCCTGGTTAGGGGTCACCACAGCGGAACTCCGGTCCGCTATACTAGACTGAAAACATGTTTTCTGTCTTATAAAATGCAAAGTGTATTGTTTCAGCTGTATACTGGACAGAAAAGTACTACACTGCCAAATATTGCTTATGGGAATTATTTGAAAATACTGCTGTTTTTTTCCCATTGCTATAAAGCAAAATAGAAAATGAGCAAAACAGGCAGATATTTTGGAAAGTATCCTCTGTGTGGTAAAATTCAAAGTAGAATGTCACAGCTGCAGACAGTGGTTTGTAGAATTGTTTTGAAATGCAAAACACAAACATAATCACACAAACGTGTACACAAACAGTAGATGCTTACACACAAACTCCTGCAATAGACAAATACATGCAACTCACACTAGTGCAAGTCCATATGCACTCAAGTATATTAAAATGAGTTTGTACAGAGTAGTTTGACAGAGTTTTACCAAATCTGGTATACTTCAGAATCTACCCATGATACCACAAGTTATACATTCCATGGAGGTTGGGAGCACTGCTCCAGTATTTAATATATTTGTGTCAAGAGCTGTACAAGAACTGCGCAATTGATTTTTCACATACAATTATTTGTTTTGCTGTGGTAGTAGTACACTTTACCCTCTTTATAAAAAAGAAATAGTCTTCAAGATGGGAGGTTAGAAAAGCATTGAAAGTTGTTAGATTATTATTACCTGTAAAAACTGTTGTAGAGTTAAAATGTTAGATACAAGATTAACTTGGGATGTAATGTGGACATGTGATGTTACGTCACATGTGCAACATAGAAACAGTATAGGAAGAGATGTTACATGGTGTGATACCATGGTTTAAATCACTTTCTTATAGAGTGGGTGACCATTACTTCTTTGCAGGTAATCAAAATATAGCAAAGTAAAGAATATGATTATTAAAGATAAACCTTAATGTATAACAAAGCTGCTTCACAATACAGTGACAGAAACCTTTAATCTTGTTAAACATTTTCATCTCTTCAAAAAAACCTTCAGAACAGGTAAAACAATTTGCCAAGTCTTTTAAAACCCCATGCAGTTAGATGACTAATCATTGCGTGATCTTAAAAATTACAATATTCAGTAGAACATAATATCTAAACACAATACACTTAGAAGAATGGTTAACCCTATTAAGGCCTTTATCATGCTTTTAGCAGTAACACACAGAGATGAGATAATTTAATCTGTGCTACTGAGGCATTACTCCTCAACTACCAGTGTTCCTATGTTTCCAGTAAGGATATTGGATCAAATCAAATCACTTTCACTGGCTAGTAATGTAGTATCATTCAAAATAAAAAAACTTGAACTTTCTAAAATTAGAGCGGACCACACTGTGGTAGTAAAGCACATTTTAAGTCTGTTTTTGTTTTTTCTTAATACTATATTGATGTTCATATGTACTCTGATTCAATTTTCTTTCAGTCTTGCCTACATGAAGTGCTTCACAGCTGTCACAGCTAGCTAGGTGTACCACCCCAGTAAACATGCAAGTGTATTAGGTTCATAAACTCTACAATACCCAGCCACAGTGACATAAGAACCTATATCTATAACGCTACAATAATGACTAAGATAACAGTGGTAAGTCCCCATTTGTTTATTTGACAAAGTCTGTGTC
>NW_025061387.1:0-5581 GCF_019279795.1 Protopterus annectens | reverse complement strand
TAAAAACAATAAACGGTCATACTGAAACTGGCTGTTAAGCCAGAACCAGGATTGTCATACCTTTCTGTAGGGTGGATAGTACCCAACACACCTGCAGAGTTTCAGCCTCCTAGCTTTTTCCCTCTTGGAGAAAAACAACTTTCCACAGGTATTTTTTCTCTATGCAGAAACATGCTTGAAATGCAAAAAGAAAGCTAAAAACAATAAACGGTCATACTGAAACTGGCCGTTAAGCCAGAACCAGGATTGCCCTACCCCTTTGCAGGGTGGATTATACCCTACACACCTGCACAGTTTCAGCCTCCTAGCTTTTTCCTCTTGGAGAAAAACAACTTTCCAGGGGAATTTTTTCTCTATGCAAAAACATGCTTGAAATGCATAGGGAAAGCTAAAAAACATAAACGGTCATACTGAAACTGGCAGTTAAGTCAGAACCAGGATTGTCATACCTTTCTGTAGGGTGGATAGTACCCAAGACACCTGCAGAGTTTCAGCCTCCTAGCTTTTTCCCTCTTGGAGAAAAACAACTTTCCAGGGTTATTTTTTCTCTATGCAGAAACATGCTTGAAATGCATAAGAAAAGCTAAAAACAATAAACGGTCATACTGAAACTGGCTGTTAAGCCAGAACCAGGATTGCCCTACCCCTTTGTAGGGTGGATAGTAGCCTACACACCTGCAGAGTTTCAGCCTCCTAGCTTTTTCCTCTTGGAGAAAAAAACTTTCCAGGGGAATTTTTTCTCTATGCAAAAACATGCTTGAAATACATAGGGAAAGCTAAAAACAATAAACGGTCATATTGAAACTGGCAGTTAAGCCAGAACCAGGATTGCCATACCCCTTTGTAGGGTGGATAGTACCCTACACACCTGCAGAGTTTCAGCCTCCTAGCTTTTTCCCTCTTGGAGAAAAACAACTTTCCACAGGTATTTTTTTCTAAATGCAGAAACATGCTTGAAATGCAAAAAGAAAGCTAAAAACAATAAACGGTCATACTGAAACTGGCAGTTAAGCCAGAACCAGGATTGCCCTAGCCCTTTGTAGGGTGGATAGTACCCTACACACCTGCAGAGTTTCAGCTTCCTAGCTTTTTTCCTCTTGGAGAAAACAACTTTCCAGGGTTATTTTTTCACTATGCAGAAACATGCTTGAAATGCATAGGGGAAGCTAAAAACAATAAACGGTCATACTGAAACTGGCAGTTAATCCAGAACCAGGATTGCCCTACCCCTTTGCAGGGTGGATTATACCCTACACACCTGCACAGTTTCAGCCTCCTAGCTTTTTCCCTCTTGGAGAAAAACAACTTTCCACAGGTGTTTTTTTCTCTCTATGCAGAAACATGCTTGAAATGCAAAAAGAAAGCTAAAAACAATAAACGGTCATACTGAAACTAGCAGTTAAGCCAGAACCAGGATTGCCCTACCCCTTTGTAGGGTGGATAGTACCATACACACCTGCAGAGTTTCAGCCTCCTAGCTTTTTCCCTCTTGGAGAAAAACAACTTTCCAGGGCAATTTTTTCTCTATGCAAAAACATGCTTGAAATGCATAGGGAAAGCTAAAAACAATAAACGGTCATACTGAAACTGGCAGTTAAGTCAGAACCAGGATTGTCATACCTTTCTGTAGGGTGGATAGTACCCAAGACACCTGCAGAGTTTCAGCCTCCTAGCATTTTCCCTCTTGGAGAAAAAAAACTTTCCAGGGTTATTTTTTCTCTATTCAGAAACATGCTTGAAATGCATAGGAAAAGCTAAAAACAATAAAGGGTCATACTGAAACTGGCAGTTAAGCCAGAATCAGGACTGCCCTACCCCTTTGTAGGGTGAATAGTACCCTACACACCTGCAGAGTTTCAGCCTCCTAGATTTTTCCCTCTTGGAGAAAAACAACTTTCCGGGATTATTTTTTCTCTATGCAGAAACATGCTTGAAATGCATAGGGAAAGCTAAAAACAATAAACGGTCATACTGAAACTGGCAGTTAAGCCAGAACCAGGATTGCCCTGCCCCTTTATAGGGTGAATAGTACCCTACACACCTGCAGAGTTTCAGCCTCCTAGCTTTTTCCCCCTTGGAGAAAAACAACTTTCCACAGGTATTTTTTTCTCTATGCAGAAACATGCTTGAAATGCAAAAAGAAAGCTAAAAACAATAAACGGTCATACTGAAACTGGCAGTTAAGCCAGAACCAGGATTGCCCTACCCCTGTGTAGGGTGGATAACACCCTACACACTTGCAGAGTTTCAGCCTCCTAGCTTTTTCCCTCTTGGAGAAAAACAACTTTCCAGGGTTATTTTTCCTCTATGCAGAAACATGCTTGAAATGCATATGGAAAGCTAAAAACAATAAATGGTCATACTGAAACTGGCAGTTAAGCCAGAACCAGGATTGCCCTGCCCCTTTGTAGGGTGGATAGTACCCTACACACCTGCAGAGTTTCAGCTTCCTAGCTTTTTTCCTCTTGGAGAAAACAACTTTCCAGGGTTATTTTTTCACTATGCAGAAACATGCTTGAAATGCATAGGGGAAGCTAAAAACAATAAACGGTCATACTGAAACTGGCAGTTAAGCCAGAACCAGGATTGCCCTAGCCCTTTGTAGGGTGGATAGTACCCTACACACCTGCAAAGTTTCAGCTTCCTAGCTTTTTTCCTCTTGGAGAAAAACAACTTTCCAGGGTTATTTTTTCACTATGCAGAAACATGCTTGAAATGCATAAGAAAAGCTAAAAACAATAAACGGTCATACTGAAACTGGCTGTTAAGCCAGAACCAGGATTGCCCTACCCCTTTGTAGGGTGGATAGTAGCCTACACACCTGCAGAGTTTCAGCCTCCTAGCTTTTTCCTCTTGGAGAAAAACAACTTTCCAGGGGAATTTTTTCTCTATGCAAAAACATGCTTGAAATGCATAGGGAAAGCTAAAAAACATAAACGGTCATACTGAAACTGGCAGTTAAGTCAGAACGAGGATTGTCATACCTTTCTGTAGGGTGGATAGTACCCAAGACACCTGCAGAGTTTCAGCCTCCTAGCTTTTTCCCTCTTGGAGAAAAACAACTTTCCACAGGTATTTTTTTCTCTATGCAGAAACATGCTTGAAATGCAAAAAGAAAGCTAAAAACAATAAACGGTCATACTGAAACTGGCCGTTAAGCCAGAACCAGGATTGCCCTACCCCTTTGCAGGGTGGATTATACCCTACACACCTGCACAGTTTCAGCCTCCTAGCTTTTTCCCTCTTGGAGAAAAACAACTTTCCAGGGGAATTTTTTCTCTATGCAAAAACATGCTTGAAATGCATAGGGAAAGCTAAAAAACATAAACGGTCATACTGAAACTGGCAGTTAAGTCAGAACCAGGATTGTCATACCTTTCTGTAGGGTGGATAGTACCCAAGACACCTGCAGAGTTTCAGCCTCCTAGATTTTCCCTCTTGGAGAAAAACAACTTTCCAGGGTTATTTTTTCTCTATGCAGAAACATGCTTGAAATGCATAGGAAAAGCTAAAAACAATAAACGGTCATACTGAAACTGGCTGTTAAGCCAGAACCAGGATTGCCCTACCCCTTTGTAGGGTGGATAGTAGCCTACACACCTGCAGAGTTTCAGCCTCCTAGCTTTTCCCTCTTGGAGAAAAAAAACTTTCCAGGGGAATTTTTTCTATGCAAAAACATGCTTGAAATACATAGGGAAAGCTAAAAACAATAAACGGTCATATTGAAACTGGCAGTTAAGCCAGAACCAGGATTGCCATACCCTTTGTAGGGTGGATAGTACCCTACACACCTGCAGAGTTTCAGCCTCCTAGCTTTTCCTGTTGGAGAAAAACAACTTTCCACAGGTATTTTTTTCTCTATGCAGAAACATGCTTGAAATGCAAAAAGAAAGCTAAAAACAATAAACGGTCATACTGAAACTGGCAGTTAAGCCAGAACCAGGATTGCCCTAGCCCTTTGTAGGGTGGATAGTACCCTACACACCTGCAGAGTTTCAGCTTCCTAGCTTTTTTCCTCTTGGAGAAAAACAACTTTCCAGGGTTATTTTTTCACTATGCAGAAACATGCTTGAAATGCATAGGGAAAGCTAAAAACAATAAACGGTCATACTGAAACTGGCAGTTAATCCAGAACAAGGATTGCCCTACCCCTTTGCAGGGTGGATTATACCCTGCACACCTGCACAGTTTCAGCCTCCTAGCTTTTTCCCTCTTGGAGAAAAACAACTTCACAGGGGTGTTTTTTCTCTATGCAGAAACATGCTTGAAATGCAAAAAGAAAGCTAAAAACAATAAACGGTCATACTGAAACTGGCAGTTAAGCCAGAACCAGGATTGCCCTACCCCTTTGTAGGGTGGATAATACCCTACACTCCTGCAGAGTTTCAGCCTCGTAGATTTTTCCTCTTGGAGAAAAACAACTTTCCAGGGGAATTTTTTCTCAGCAAAAACATGCTTGAAATGCATAGGGAAAGCTAAAAACAATAAACGGTCATACTGAAACTGGCAGTTAAGCCAGAACCAAGATTGCCCTACCCCTTTGTAGGGTGGATAGTACCCTACACACCTGCAGAGTTTCAGCCTCCTAGCTTTTTCCCTCTTGGAGAAAAACAACTTTCCACAGGTGTTTTTTTCTCTATGCAGAAACATGCTTGAAATGCAAAAAGAAAGCTAAAAACAATAAACGGTCATACTGAAACTAGCAGTTAAGCCAGAACCAGGATTGCCCTACCCCTTTGTAGGGTGGATAGTACCATACACACCTGCAGAGTTTCAGCCTCCTAGCTTTTTCCCTCTTGGAGAAAAACAACTTTCCAGGGCAATTTATTCTCTATGCAAAAACATGCTTGAAATGCATAGGGAAAGCTAAAAACAATAAACGGTCATACTGAAACTGGCAGTTAAGTCAGAACCAGGATTGTCATACCTTTCTGTAGGGTGGATAGTACCCAAGACACCTGCAGAGTTTCAGCCTCCTAGCTTTTTCCTCTTGGAGAAAAAACATTCCAGGGGTTTTTTTTTTCTATTCAGAAACAAGCTTGAAATGCAAAAACCCAACCGAAAGGGCGAATCGACCCCCCTTTTGTGAAACCCCGCAGAGCACCCCCCTTTTTCCTGAAAAAAACAATTTTCCGATTTTTTTTCATGCAAAAACGCTGAAAGCTAAACAAACGGTTAGAACGCCTTTCCCCTTTATAGTAAATACCCGCCCCCCCCCAAAGTTTTTTTGAGAAAAAAAACCAATTTTTTTGCAGAAACAGCTTGAAATGCAAAGAAAGAAAAAATTCCAAAACCCGGCAGTTCCGGGGCCCCCCGAGGGATAACACCCAAAACTGAGAGTTTCAGCCCGTTTTCTGAGAAAACAACTTCCAGGTTTTTTCTGCAAAAAGCTGAAATGCAAAAAAACAACGGTCATACGAATCGGCAGTTGTCAGACCAATTTTCTGCAGGGGGGATACCCGCAGCCCCCCTCTAAAAAAACTTCCGGGGTTTTTTTCATGCAGAACAGAAATGCTGGCCAAAAAAAACGTCAACGAACCGGCAGTTAGGGGATTGCCCCCCCCTGAGGTTTGGCCCCAGT
>NW_025061386.1:0-13143 GCF_019279795.1 Protopterus annectens | reverse complement strand
CACCAACAAAAAAAAGGGGTTTTTTGGTTGTGGATCAGTACACATTCACAGCATATCATATCACCAAACACAGTTTGTGGATCAGTACACATTCACAGCATATCATATCACCAAACACAGTTTGTGGATCAGTACACATTCACAGCATGTCATATCACCAAACACAGTTTGTGGATCAGTACACATTCACAGCATATCATATCACCAAACACAGTTTGTGGATCAGTACACATTCACAGCATATCATATCACCAAGCACAGTTTGTGGATCAGTACACAGACACAGCATATCATCAAACACAGTTTGTGGATTGGTACACATTCACAGCATATCATATCACCAAACACAGTTTGTGGATCAGTACACATTCACAGCATGTCATTATCACCAAACACAGTTTTTGGATCAGTACACATTCAGAGCATGTCATATCACCAAACACAGTTTGTGGATCAGTACACATTCACAGCATATCATATCACCAAACACAGTTTGTGGATCAGTACACATTCACAGCATGTCATATCACCAAACACAGTTTGTGGATCAGTACACATTTACAGCATATCACCAAACACAGTTTGTGGATCGGTACACATTCACAGCATATCATATCACCAAACACAGTTTGTGGATCAGTACACATTCACAGCATGTCATATCACCAAACACAGTTTGTGGATCAGTACACATTCACAGCATGTCATATCACCAAACACAGTTTGTGGATCAGTACACATTCACAGCATGTCATATCACCAAACACAGTTTGTGGATCAGTACACATTCACAGCATATCATATCACCAAACACAGTTTGTGGATCAGTACACATTCACAGCATGTCATATCACCAAACACAGTTTGTGGATCAGTACACATTCACAGCATATCATATCACCAAACACAGTTTGTGGATCAGTACACATTCACAGCATATCATATCACCAAACACAGTTTGTGGATCAGTACACATTCACAGCATGTCATATCACCAAACACAGTTTGTGGATCAGTACACATTCACAGCATGTCATATCACCAAACACAGTTTGTGGATCAGTACATTCACAGCATATCATATCACCAAACACAGTTTGTGGATCAGTACACATTCACAGCATGTCATATCACCAAACACAGTTTGTGGATCAGTACACATTCACAGCATATCATATCACCAAACACAGTTTGTGGATCAGTACACATTCACAGCATATCATATCACCAAACACAGTTTGTGGATCAGTACACATTCACAGCATGTCATATCACCAAACACAGTTTGTGGATCAGTACACATTCACAGCATATCATATCACCAAACACAGTTTGTGGATCAGTACACATTCACAGCATATCATATCACCAAACACAGTTTGTGGATCAGTACACATTCACAGCATATCATATCACCAAACACAGTTTGTGGATCAGTACACATTCACAGCATGTCATATCACCAAACACAGTTTGTGGATCAGTACACATTCACAGCATATCATATCACCAAACACAGTTTGTGGATCAGTACACATTCACAGCATGTCATATCACCAAACACAGTTTGTGGATCAGTACACATTCACAGCATATCATATCACCAAACACAGTTTGTGGATCAGTACACATTCACAGCATATCATATCACCAAACACAGTTTGTGGATCAGTACACATTCACAGCATGTCATATCACCAAACACAGTTTGTGGATCAGTACACATTCACAGCATGTCATATCACCAAACACAGTTTGTGGATCAGTACACATTCACAGCATGTCATATCACCAAACACAGTTTGTGGATCAGTACACATTCACAGCATGTCATATCACCAAACACAGTTTGTGGATCAGTACACATTCACAGCATATCATATCACCAAACACAGTTTGTGGATCAGTACACATTCACAGCATGTCATATCACCAAACACAGTTTGTGGATCAGTACACATTCACAGCATGTCATATCACCAAACACAGTTTGTGGATCAGTACACATTCACAGCATGTCATATCACCAAACACAGTTTGTGGATCAGTACACATTCACAGCATATCATATCACCAAACACAGTTTGTGGATCAGTACACATTCACAGCATATCATATCACCAAACACAGTTTGTGGATCAGTACACATTCACAGCATGTCATATCACCAAACACAGTTTGTGGATCAGTACACATTCACAGCATATCATATCACCAAACACAGTTTGTGGATCAGTACACATTCACAGCATATCATATCACCAAACACAGTTTGTGGATCAGTACACATTCACAGCATATCATATCACCAAACACAGTTTGTGGATCAGTACACATTCACAGCATATCATATCACCAAACACAGTTTGTGGATCAGTACACATTCACAGCATATCATATCACCAAACACAGTTTGTGGATCAGTACACATTCACAGCATATCATATCACCAAACACAGTTTGTGGATCAGTACACATTCACAGCATGTCATATCACCAAACACAGTTTGTGGATCAGTACACATTCACAGCATGTCATATCACCAAACACAGTTTGTGGATCAGTACACATTCACAGCATGTCATATCACCAAACACAGTTTGTGGATCAGTACACATTCACAGCATATCATATCACCAAACACAGTTTGTGGATCAGTACACATTCACAGCATATCATATCATATCACCAAACACAGTTTGTGGATCAGTACACATTCACAGCATGTCATATCACCAAACACAGTTTGTGGATCAGTACACATTCACAGCATATCATATCACCAAACACAGTTTGTGGATCAGTACACATTCACAGCATATCATATCACCAAACACAGTTTGTGGATCAGTACACATTCACAGCATATCATATCACCAAACACAGTTTGTGGATCAGTACACATTCACAGCATGTCATATCACCAAACACAGTTTGTGGATCAGTACACATTCACAGCACATCACCAAACACAGTTTGTTGATCAGTACACATTCACAGCATATCACCAAACACAGTTTGTGGATCAGTACACATTCACAGCATGTCATATCACCAAACACAGTTTGTGGATCAGTACACATTCACAGCATATCATATCACCAAACACAGTTTGTGGATCAGTACACATTCACAGCATATCATATCACCAAACACAGTTTGTGGATCAGTACACATTCACAGCATATCATATCACCAAACACAGTTTGTGGATCAGTACACATTCACAGCATATCATATCACCAAACACAGTTTGTGGATCAGTACACATTCACAGCATATCATATCACCAAACACAGTTTGTGGATCAGTACACATTCACAGCATATCATATCACCAAACACAGTTTGTGGATCAGTACACATTCACAGCATGTCATATCACCAAACGCAGTTTGTGGATCAGTACACATTCACAGCACATCACCAAACACAGTTTGTGGATCGGTACACATTCACAGCATATCATATCACCAAACACAGTTTGTGGATCAGTACACATTCACAGCATGTCATATCACCAAACACAGTTTGTGGATCAGTACACATTCACAGCATATCATATCACCAAACACAGTTTGTGGATCAGTACACATTCACAGCATATCATATCACCAAACACAGTTTGTGGATCAGTACACATTCACAGCATGTCATATCACCAAACACAGTTTGTGGATCAGTACACATTCACAGCATGTCATATCACCAAACACAGTTTGTGGATCAGTACACATTCACAGCATATCATATCACCAAACACAGTTTGTGGATCAGTACACATTCACAGCATGTCATATCACCAAACACAGTTTGTGGATCAGTACACATTCACAGCATATCATATCACCAAACACAGTTTGTGGATCAGTACACATTCACAGCATGTCATATCACCAAACACAGTTTGTGGATCAGTACACATTCACAGCATATCATATCACCAAACACAGTTTGTGGATCAGTACACATTCACAGCATATCATATCACCAAACACAGTTTGTGGATCAGTACACATTCACAGCATATCATATCACCAAACACAGTTTGTGGATCAGTACACATTCACAGCATGTCATATCACCAAACACAGTTTGTGGATCAGTACACATTCACAGCATATCATATCACCAAACACAGTTTGTGGATCAGTACACATTCACAGCATATCATATCACCAAACACAGTTTGTGGATCAGTACACATTCACAGCATATCATATCACCAAACACAGTTTGTGGATCAGTACACATTCACAGCATATCATATCACCAAACACAGTTTGTGGATCAGTACACATTCACAGCATATCATATCACCAAACACAGTTTGTGGATCAGTACACATTCACAGCATGTCATATCACCAAACACAGTTTGTGGATCAGTACACATTCACAGCATATCATATCACCAAACACAGTTTGTGGATCAGTACACATTCACAGCATATCATATCACCAAACACAGTTTGTGGATCAGTACACATTCACAGCATATCATATCACCAAACACAGTTTGTGGATCAGTACACATTCACAGCATGTCATATCACCAAACACAGTTTGTGGATCAGTACACATTCACAGCATATCATATCACCAAACACAGTTTGTGGATCAGTACACATTCACAGCATGTCATATCACCAAACACAGTTTGTGGATCAGTACACATTCACAGCATGTCATATCACCAAACACAGTTTGTGGATCAGTACACATTCACAGCATGTCATATCACCAAACACAGTTTGTGGATCAGTACACATTCACAGCATATCATATCACCAAACACAGTTTGTGGATCAGTACACATTCACAGCATGTCATATCACCAAACACAGTTTGTGGATCAGTACACATTCACAGCATGTCATATCACCAAACACAGTTTGTGGATCAGTACACATTCACAGCATATCATATCACCAAACACAGTTTGTGGATCAGTACACATTCACAGCATATCATATCACCAAACACAGTTTGTGGATCAGTACACATTCACAGCATGTCATATCACCAAACACAGTTTGTGGATCAGTACACATTCACAGCATATCATATCACCAAACACAGTTTGTGGATCAGTACACATTCACAGCATATCATATCACCAAACACAGTTTGTGGATCAGTACACATTCACAGCATATCATATCACCAAACACAGTTTGTGGATCAGTACACATTCACAGCATGTCATATCACCAAACACAGTTTGTGGATCAGTACACATTCACAGCATATCATATCACCAAACACAGTTTGTGGATCAGTACACATTCACAGCATATCATATCACCAAACACAGTTTGTGGATCAGTACACATTCACAGCATATCATATCACCAAACACAGTTTGTGGATCAGTACACATTCACAGCATATCATATCACCAAACACAGTTTGTGGATCAGTACACATTCACAGCATGTCATATCACCAAACACAGTTTGTGGATCAGTACACATTCACAGCATGTCATATCACCAAACACAGTTTGTGGATCAGTACACATTCACAGCATATCATATCACCAAACACAGTTTGTGGATCAGTACACATTCACAGCATGTCATATCACCAAACACAGTTTGTGGATCAGTACACATTCACAGCATGTCATATCACCAAACACAGTTTGTGGATCAGTACACATTCACAGCATATCATATCACCAAACACAGTTTGTGGATCAGTACACATTCACAGCATGTCATATCACCAAACACAGTTTGTGGATCAGTACACATTCACAGCATGTCATATCACCAAACACAGTTTGTGGATCAGTACACATTCACAGCATGTCATATCACCAAACACAGTTTGTGGATCAGTACACATTCACAGCATATCATATCACCAAACACAGTTTGTGGATCAGTACACATTCACAGCATATCATATCACCAAACACAGTTTGTGGATCAGTACACATTCACAGCATGTCATATCACCAAACACAGTTTGTGGATCAGTACACATTCACAGCATATCATATCACCAAACACAGTTTGTGGATCAGTACACATTCACAGCATATCATATCACCAAACACAGTTTGTGGATCAGTACACATTCACAGCATGTCATATCACCAAACACAGTTTGTGGATCAGTACACATTCACAGCATATCATATCACCAAACACAGTTTGTGGATCAGTACACATTCACAGCATATCATATCACCAAACACAGTTTGTGGATCAGTACACATTCACAGCATGTCATATCACCAAACACAGTTTGTGGATCAGTACACATTCACAGCATGTCATATCACCAAACACAGTTTGTGGATCAGTACACATTCACAGCATGTCATATCACCAAACACAGTTTGTGGATCAGTACACATTCACAGCATATCATATCACCAAACACAGTTTGTGGATCAGTACACATTCACAGCATATCATATCACCAAACACAGTTTGTGGATCAGTACACATTCACAGCATATCATATCACCAAACACAGTTTGTGGATCAGTACACATTCACAGCATGTCATATCACCAAACACAGTTTGTGGATCAGTACACATTCACAGCATATCACCAAACACAGTTTGTGGATCAGTACACATTCACAGCATGTCATATCACCAAACACAGTTTGTGGATCAGTACACATTCACAGCATATCATATCACCAAACACAGTTTGTGGATCAGTACACATTCACAGCATATCATATCACCAAACACAGTTTGTGGATCAGTACACATTCACAGCATATCATATCACCAAACACAGTTTGTGGATCAGTACACATTCACAGCATGTCATATCACCAAACACAGTTTGTGGATCAGTACACATTCACAGCATGTCATATCACCAAACACAGTTTGTGGATCAGTACACATTCACAGCATGTCATATCACCAAACACAGTTTGTGGATCAGTACACATTCACAGCACATCACCAAACACAGTTTGTGGATCGGTACACATTCACAGCATATCATATCACCAAACACAGTTTGTGGATCAGTACACATTCACAGCATGTCATATCACCAAACACAGTTTGTGGATCAGTACACATTCACAGCATGTCATATCACCAAACACAGTTTGTGGATCAGTACACATTCACAGCATATCATATCACCAAACACAGTTTGTGGATCAGTACACATTCACAGCATGTCATATCACCAAACACAGTTTGTGGATCAGTACACATTCACAGCATATCATATCACCAAACACAGTTTGTGGATCAGTACACATTCACAGCATATCATATCACCAAACACAGTTTGTGGATCAGTACACATTCACAGCATATCATATCACCAAACACAGTTTGTGGATCAGTACACATTCACAGCATATCATATCACCAAACACAGTTTGTGGATCAGTACACATTCACAGCATGTCATATCACCAAACACAGTTTGTGGATCAGTACACATTCACAGCATATCATATCACCAAACACAGTTTGTGGATCAGTACACATTCACAGCATGTCATATCACCAAACACAGTTTGTGGATCAGTACACATTCACAGCATATCATATCACCAAACACAGTTTGTGGATCAGTACACATTCACAGCATATCATATCACCAAACACAGTTTGTGGATCAGTACACATT
This sequence comes from Protopterus annectens, assembly GCF_019279795.1. Taxonomy (NCBI): domain Eukaryota; kingdom Metazoa; phylum Chordata; order Ceratodontiformes; family Protopteridae; genus Protopterus; species Protopterus annectens. The sequence continues at coordinate 5,514 of NW_025061386.1, read as the reverse complement.
CACAGCATGTCATATCACCAAACACAGTTTGTGGATCAGTACACATTCACAGCATGTCATATCACCAAACACAGTTTGTGGATCAGTACACATTCACAGCATATCATATCACCAAACACAGTTTGTGGATCAGTACACATTCACAGCATATCATATCACCAAACACAGTTTGTGGATCAGTACACATTCACAGCATGTCATATCACCAAACACAGTTTGTGGATCAGTACACATTCACAGCATGTCATATCACCAAACACAGTTTGTGGATCAGTACACATTCACAGCATGTCATATCACCAAACACAGTTTGTGGATCAGTACACATTCACAGCATATCATATCACCAAACACAGTTTGTGGATCAGTACACATTCACAGCATATCATATCACCAAACACAGTTTGTGGATCAGTACACATTCACAGCATATCATATCACCAAACACAGTTTGTGGATCAGTACACATTCACAGCATATCATATCACCAAACACAGTTTGTGGATCAGTACACATTCACAGCATATCATATCACCAAACACAGTTTGTGGATCAGTACACATTCACAGCATGTCATATCACCAAACACAGTTTGTGGATCAGTACACATTCACAGCATATCATATCACCAAACACAGTTTGTGGATCAGTACACATTCACAGCATGTCATATCACCAAACACAGTTTGTGGATCAGTACACATTCACAGCACATCACCAAACACAGTTTGTTGATCAGTACACATTCACAGCATGTCATATCACCAAACACAGTTTGTGGATCAGTACACATTCACAGCATATCATATCACCAAACACAGTTTGTGGATCAGTACACATTCACAGCATATCATATCACCAAACACAGTTTGTGGATCAGTACACATTCACAGCATATCATATCACCAAACACAGTTTGTGGATCAGTACACATTCACAGCATATCATATCACCAAACACAGTTTGTGGATCAGTACACATTCACAGCATATCATATCACCAAACACAGTTTGTGGATCAGTACACATTCACAGCATATCATATCACCAAGCACAGTTTGTGGATCAGTACACAGACACAGCATATCATCAAACACAGTTTGTGGATTGGTACACATTCACAGCATATCATATCACCAAACACAGTTTGTGGATCAGTACACATTCACAGCACATCACCAAACACAGTTTGTTGATCAGTACACATTCACAGCATGTCATATCACCAAACACAGTTTGTGGATCAGTACACATTCACAGCATATCATATCACCAAACACAGTTTGTGGATCAGTACACATTCACAGCATGTCATATCACCAAACACAGTTTGTGGATCAGTACACATTCACAGCATATCACCAAACACAGTTTGTGGATCAGTACACATTCACAGCATGTCATATCACCAAACACAGTTTGTGGATCAGTACACATTCACAGCATGTCATATCACCAAACACAGTTTGTGGATCAGTACACATTCACAGCATATCATATCACCAAACACAGTTTGTGGATCAGTACACATTCACAGCATGTCATATCACCAAACACAGTTTGTGGATCAGTACACATTCACAGCATATCATATCACCAAACACAGTTTGTGGATCAGTACACATTCACAGCATATCATATCACCAAACACAGTTTGTGGATCAGTACACATTCACAGCATATCATATCACCAAACACAGTTTGTGGATCAGTACACATTCACAGCATATCATATCACCAAACACAGTTTGTGGATCCGTACACATTCACAGCATATCATATCACCATACAAAGTTTGTCGATCAGTACACATTCACAGCATATCATATCACCAAACACAGTTTGTGGATCAGTACACATTCACAGCATATATCACCAAACACAGTTTGTGGATCAGGACACATTCACTACATGTCATATCACCAAACACAGTTTGTGGATCAGTACACATTCACAGCATATCATATCACCAAACACAGTTTGTGGATCAGTACACATTTACAGCATATTACCAAACACAGTTTGTGGATCAGTACACATTTACAGCATATCACCACACTCAGTTTGTGGATTGCTACACATTCACAGCATGTCATATCACCAAACACTGTTTGTGGATCAGTACACATTCACAGTATGTCATCTCACCAAACACAGTTTGTGGATCAGTACACATTCACAGCATGTCATATCACCAAACACAGTTTGTGGATCAGTACACATTCACAGCATATCATATCACCAAACACAGTTTGTGGATCAGTACACATTCACAGCATGTCATATCATATCATATCACCAAACACAGTTTGTGGATCAGTACACATTCACAGCATATCATATCACCAAACACAGTTTGTGGATCAGTACACATTCACAGCATATCATATCACCAAACACAGTTTGTGGATCAGTACACATTCACAGCATATCATATCACCAAACACAGTTTGTGGATCAGTACACATTCACAGCATGTCATATCACCAAACACAGTTTGTGGATCAGTACACATTCACAGCATGTCATATCACCAAACACAGTTTGTGGATCAGTACACATTCACAGCATATCATATCACCAAACACAGTTTGTGGATCGGTACACATTCACAGCATATCATATCACCAAACACAGTTTGTGGATCAGTACACATTTACAGCATATCACCAAACACAGTTTGTGGATTGGTACACATTCACAGCATGTCATATCACCAAACACAGTTTGTGGATCAGTACACATTCACAGCATATCATATCACCAAACACAGTTTGTGGATCAGTACACATTCACAGCATGTCATATCACCAAACACAGTTTGTGGATCAGTACACATTCACAGCATATCATATCACCAAACACAGTTTGTGGATCAGTACACATTCACAGCATGTCATATCACCAAACACAGTTTGTGGATCAGTACACATTCACAGCATGTCATATCACCAAACACAGTTTGTGGATCAGTACACATTCACAGCATATCATATCACCAAACACAGTTTGTGGATCAGTACACATTCACAGCATATCATATCACCAAACACAGTTTGTGGATCAGTACACATTCACAGCATGTCATATCACCAAACACAGTTTGTGGATCAGTACACATTCACAGCATATCATATCACCAAACACAGTTTGTGGATCAGTACACATTCACAGCATATCATATCACCAAACACAGTTTGTGGATCAGTACACATTCACAGCATGTCATATCACCAAACACAGTTTGTGGATCAGTACACATTCACAGCATATCATATCACCAAACACAGTTTGTGGATCAGTACACATTCACAGCATATCATATCACCAAACACAGTTTGTGGATCAGTACACATTCACAGCATATCATATCACCAAACACAGTTTGTGGATCAGTACACATTCACAGCATATCATATCACCAAACACAGTTTGTGGATCAGTACACATTCACAGCATATCATATCACCAAACACAGTTTGTGGATTAGTACATTCAAAGCATATCATATCACCAAACACAGTTTGTGGATCAGTACACATTCACAGCATGTCATATCACCAAACACAGTTTGTGGATCAGTACACATTCACAGCATATCATATCACCAAACACAGTTTGTGGATCAGTACACATTCACAGCATATCATATCACCAAACACAGTTTGTGGATCAGTACACATTCACAGCATATCATATCACCAAACACAGTTTGTGGATCAGTACACATTCACAGCATATCATATCACCAAACACAGTTTGTGGATCAGTACACATTCACAGCATGTCATATCACCAAACACAGTTTGTGGATCAGTACACATTCACAGCATGTCATATCACCAAACACAGTTTGTGGATCAGTACACATTCACAGCATATCATATCACCAAACACAGTTTGTGGATCAGTACACATTCACAGCATGTCATATCACCAAACACAGTTTGTGGATCAGTACACATTCACAGCATGTCATATCACCAAACACAGTTTGTGGATCAGTACACATTCACAGCATGTCATATCACCAAACACAGTTTGTGGATCAGTACACATTCACAGCATATCATATCACCAAACACAGTTTGTGGATCAGTACACATTCACAGCATGTCATATCACCAAACACAGTTTGTGGATCAGTACACATTCACAGCATGTCATATCACCAAACACAGTTTGTGGATCAGTACACATTCACAGCATATCATATCACCAAACACAGTTTGTGGATCAGTACACATTCACAGCATATCATATCACCAAACACAGTTTGTGGATCAGTACACATTCACAGCATATCATATCACCAAACACAGTTTGTGGATCAGTACACATTCACAGCATATCATATCACCAAACACAGTTTGTGGATCAGTACACATTCACAGCATATCATATCACCAAACACAGTTTGTGGATCAGTACACATTCACAGCATATCATATCACCAAACACAGTTTGTGGATCAGTACACATTCACAGCATATCATATCACCAAACACAGTTTGTGGATCAGTACACATTCACAGCATATCATATCACCAAACACAGTTTGTGGATCAGTACACATTCACAGCATATCATATCATATCACCAAACACAGTTTGTGGATCGGTACACATTCACAGCATGTCATATCATTAAACACAGTTTGTGGATCAGTACACATTCACAGCACATCACCAAACACAGTTTGTGGATCGGTACACATTCACAGCATATCATATCACCAAACACAGTTTGTGGATCAGTACACATTCACAGCATATCACCAAACACAGTTTGTGGATCAGTACACATTCACAGCATGTCATATCACCAAACACAGTTTGTGGATCAGTACACATTCACAGCATATCATATCACCAAACACAGTTTGTGGATCAGTACACAGACACAGCATATCATCAAACACAGTTTGTGGATCGGTACACATTCACAGCATATCATATCACCAAACACAGTTTGTGGATCAGTACACATTCACAGCATGTCATATCACCAAACACAGTTTGTGGATCAGTACACATTCACAGCATATCATATCACCAAACACAGTTTGTGGATCAGTACACATTCACAGCATATCATATCACCAAACACAGTTTGTGGATCAGTACACATTCACAGCATATCATATCACCAAACACAGTTTGTGGATCAGTACACATTCACAGCATGTCATATCACCAAACACAGTTTGTGGATCAGTACACATTCACAGCATGTCATATCACCAAACACAGTTTGTGGATCAGTACACATTCACAGCATATCATATCACCAAACACAGTTTGTGGATCAGTACACATTCACAGCATATCATATCACCAAACACAGTTTGTGGATCAGTACACATTCACAGCATGTCATATCACCAAACACAGTTTGTGGATCAGTACACATTCACAGCATATCATATCACCAAACACAGTTTGTGGATCAGTACACATTCACAGCATGTCATATCACCAAACACAGTTTGTGGATCAGTACACATTCACAGCAT
>NW_025061385.1:0-11334 GCF_019279795.1 Protopterus annectens | reverse complement strand
CCATCAATTACAGAGACCCATTGATTAACAGCAAATAACAGTCAGCTGTCCTGCCAGGATTATCCTAAATTTAATCAGTTGCCTGCTACAGCAACAGCCATAGTTCACATACAGCTTACAAAGCAACAAAGGGATCTCATTTGTGAAAGGTATCAGCCCAGAGAAGGATACACACACATTTCCACAGCATTGCATATACCATTGAACACAGTGAAGACAGTCATCAAATGGTGGTGGAAATATGGGGCAATAGTGGCATTGCAAAGAACTGGACATCCCTCCAAATGTGTGGAAAAGACAAGACCCAAACTGGTCAGGGAGGCTTCCAGGAGACCTACAGCAACACTACAGGAATGCAGGAATCTCTGACAAGTACCGGTTGTGTACTACATTTGACAACAATCTCCCGTATTCTCCACATGTCTGGCCTATGGGGTAGGTTTGGAAGATGGACGCCCTCTCACACACAGAACATCCAGGCCTGGCAAATTTCTCAAGAAAAATACATCAGGTCTCCCAAACCCATGTGGGGAAATGTGTTATGGTGTAATGAGACCAAGGTTGCACTTTTTGGCCACATTACCAAAAGGTTTGCTTGGCACAATAACAACACTGTGCCTCACCAAAAGAATACCATCTCCATGGTGAAGCATGATGATGGCAGTGTCCTGCTTTGGGTTTGCTGTTCATAAGCTGGATCTAAGCCTTTAGCCACAGTGGAGGGGATTAGGAACAGTTCAAAATACTAGTCCCTTTTGACCCACAATTTGCATGTATTCTGCTGGAAAACTGTGGATGGAGAGACTTACACCTTTCCACACAACAATGACCCATTGCACTTCCTGATTCCAGAAGACAATTAATGTTTTGGAATTGCCCAGCCACAGTGCACACATACATCCAATGGAAAATCTGTGGGGTGCCCTGAAGAGGCCTGTGCAGAAGAGATGCCCTCCTACTCTGACAGAGTTGGAGGGCTTCTGCAAGGGAGAGTGTACAAATATTGCTAAGTCAAGCTGTGCCATGCAGATACACACCTTCCCAAGAGGACCAACAGCTGTTATGAAATCAAAAGGTGCTTTAACAAAGTATTAGTTTAAGGGTGTGCACAATCATGCAACCAGACTATTGTACATATTTCAACTTCTACATGTTACCCCTAACAGATGTGTTTGTTCTTCAATTGGATTGCACAGGTTATATGTCACATTAAAGGTGAGAAATGTTATCACATGATTTCTGTGGTCTCATGTTATATATTAGACAAACTTGGCATGTTTACAGGGGAGTCTACACTTATAATATCCACTGTAAGTTTAGGAGGTTGTTAGTGTAACAGGTTCTGTTGTAACATACATGTACTTCAGGTTTTGAAGAATGAAGCTCAAAATATGTCATTAATTAGTAACACCAGTCCTCATATCATTCCAGTAATGTGTCAGACAAACACAAGATTTATGACGAGCAGACCAGAAATATGAGCCACAGATGTAGATATTCAGTAACACTCTGCACAGTTGAGAGGTATGTTCAGTAGGAGTTGCCGCTGTGTTATACAGGTGAACAGCAATTATATGTACATGGGTGCAGCGTGTGCTACTTGAAGGCCCATCACCTACTAACACTACTCACATATCACAGAGGTGTATATAAGTAGTAACATTAAGTGGAAAGGGCTGTACTGCACGATATTGAGGGCCTGTCCAGGGTGTGTATGTAGTGGTCTGTCTGTGTTGTGAATGTCACCAGATGGCTGTCTGCTATCTCATCTGTGTGTGTGTGTGTGTGTGTGTGTGTGTGTGTGTGTGTGTGTGTGTGTGTGTGTGTAGCAGCAAATGGTATAGTGCGGGTATTAATTTACATATACTGTCTTTCCCCTACAGGTGGTCATGTTGGTCATGGTCCCTCCCGCTCAGAATCTGATGTCAGTGTCTCTGCAGACTCTGGAAGTGATGATGGTCATAGTCAGGCTCAAGGGCTGAATCTGTGCCATTGGTTGGCATCCCACAGTCATCTACAATGTCACAGCATACAGTAACAATGCCCACACATGCTCCGTCCCCAGCAGTCACAGATGATGGACAGTTGGCAGGTGGTGACATGGAACAGGCTAGTGTGGTGAATATGGCAGATGAGAGTGTAGACACTGGCCATAGTCAGAGTGCAGGCGAGGTCCCACACAGGCGGATGGACAGGGGTGCTCACAGGAGGACTGCTGCTCGTCAAGCTGCTGTCGCAAGTGCCACAGCAGCTGTCACCAGACACATGTTTTGGGCTGTCATGGATGCACAGGCACGTAGTGTACACAACACCAGACAAATACTCAAGGTGTTAGATGCAACTCCATATGTGACCTTGTTGAGGCCACATGCCAAAATACTGAGGTCATGAATAGATGGTAGGGTGAGACCTTGGCAATCCTCAAGCATGGCATGTTGGTGCTTGAGCATGTGGTGGAAGATGGGCGTTGATCACATGGACATAGGTCAGCATCAACATCAGCTGAGAGACTACGAGGCTGTGCACCTTCACACTCCTGTAGTGGCAGTGACACCAGCACTGCCAAAGGGGGGTTGCTGTCCACATCACAATGGAGCAGGCCATGGGCACATAGTCCTGGCCGGTCCCATCAGGGACACAGACCTAGCAGACAGCATTCACCATCAGGAAGCAGTACTGCATCTGGCCTTGGGCCTGGTGGTGCCAGTGAGACCTCTGGCAGGACCAGTTCACATGGCCAACTGGACACCCTGCCATGTACGGTCCACAGCTGTCCAACATACCCCTGTGTAGGGCAGCCGCATGGCATGACTGTGTGTATACATACACACATCTGTATCTCAGGCAGGTCACCTACAGACACACGCAGCACCTCTGCACAGCCCATCTATAGGATACCCCTCCAAACACACACACATGGATGTCAGCCGTATGGCCCAGCCTAGGCCTCTGGAAAACCCACACTACACTCTGTGCATATGATGATACCTATGCCAAATCCCTGCCATCCATACCATTGATGCAGGGACAGGCTAATATGGGTCTGATGCACAGGGTGAACAGTGTAGCTATGGCCAGCTAAGATCTAGCTGTATTCAACTGGACGTATAAGAGAATTTAAGTACCTTTTATCTGCACTTTTTTCAAATAATACAGCATTTTAATTGATTTATTTGTGTTGCATTGAATATTAACTGAACTGGAAGTTTTGACTGTTTTTTCAGTTAGTTCCCCACCCACCTTTCCTGGTTTTGTTTTGGTGTTAATCTTGATGGCTTTGAAACTGCCCGCCCCTCTTGTAAATTTGTGTTTAGATACTCCTTCTGGGCCCATCTCATTTGCTCACTCAACTGAGTGCAGTGAGATCACATTCTGATTTCAGGCACTCCTACTGTGTACAAAGAGAGCATCTGGGAAAGAAAAAAAATTAGGCTTGTTTCCTGCCTTTCCTGTAAGTGGTCTAGACTGTTTGTAGGCTTCTGAGCCCCCAAGCCTCTCTGTGTTAGAGGGAAGCCTTCTAGCTTAATTTTGTTTCTTAGAACTAGCCAGTTTTCTAGTTTCAGCACTCAAATCTGTTTCTTTGAACTCAGCGCTTGTTCAGAACTCGTAAGCACTAAATAAGCTGCAAATTTCTACAGCACTCAACTTTCCTCACTTGTCTAGAGGAAAGCAGATTTTAGTAATTAATAAATAAGCACCGATCAAGGCATGTCTAAGGGTCAGCTCCCAGTGATTTCTCCTGCCTACCTGATGAATCTGGGCATCTTGGGGCAATGCAGCAATTGCCTCATATACACAGACAACCCTCTCCTCCTACCACCCAACACAACGACCTGTGAGAGATGCACTTATATAGCCAAACTGGAAGCAAATCTCTCTTCACCCAAGACTGGACCAGACAGTCAAGAGGAGAAGGCAAACACTTGCACCACACCACACTCATCTCATAGTCCCTCAAAACCTACACCACCAAAACACACACACAGAACCACAAAACACACACCTACATTCATGGAGGCTCTCAATAAAAACCTACCCAAGCATCAGGGACCTCCAAAGCAGAAATGCAAACAATCTCCACCCCCCCCAACCCAACCCAAATGACACATAGCACACAAACTCAGTGTGCCACTCAACCACAGCCTATAAGGCATAACAACGTACCCAACACTCTAGTTATAGGTGACTCTATAGTCAGGCACACTGATGTTCCACTCATCAGACTAAACAAGGAGAAAGTTATTGTCAGCTGCCTGTCAGGTGCCAGGATCCGCCACATAACGCACGCACTCAGGTCACTCCACAACAAGTACAAATATGACACTGTCATTGTCCATGTTGGTGTGAATGACCTGAGACGTACCTCCCTGGACTACATGAAAAGAGACATGGAGGAGCTCTCCGATCTTGTAGCCGAGGCAGGTATGACCCTAGCCCTGAATAGCATCCTGCCATCACCCAGACTGATACCACAGTACAAGGACAAAATGATTGACTTCAACAATTGGCTAAGCTTCTGGTGTCATTCTAAGGGGATCCAGTATTTGTCTGCCTGGGACGACATGATTGACAGACCATGATGCTTTGCCACAGATGGCCTGCACCTGTCAGCCCTGGGATTCCGGATACTGGCTAAGGCTCTTGCCACCCCTATAGTGCCTTTTTTAGGCAGTAGTTCAAATGACCAATTCACCACTGTAACAGGTACAAGCAAGCAAAATCTGTGGGTAATGCTACTCAATGCTAGAAGTCTAAACCTCAAAATGCACTCACTCGAGGCACTCCTTAAAATGGAGAACATTGACATCTATGCAGTGACAGAGACCTGGTTCAAAGCTCCAGAGAGCACCCCTGCATTACTAGGCTATAATTCATACTACACCTTTCGGCCACCTAACCCGGAATGGAGCACTAAAGGTGGAGGCGTGTCCATATTCATTAAGGATATCCACAACTCCAGGCTAGTTGCACAGCATAATGCATCCAAGATTATCTAAGTGTAACTAACTCTGGGCAAGACCGCAATCCAAATTGTAGCTTGCTACAGACCCCCCACCATGCCCAAGGATTCCTACTCCTCATTTCTTGATACACTGGAAAGTAATAGGGTACAACCCAACACCCTAATAATGGGTGATTTCAACTACCCCAACTACTTGTGTACCAACTCTTTTGCTCAACGTTTTCTGGAATTCATAAATTCCAATGCCTTGGATCAACTTATTCACACCCCCACCAGGGGCAGCAATATCCTAGACCTAGTCATTACCAACATGGGCAACCAGTGTTCCACACCAGAGGTCAGTTCCTCGGTCAGATCTGACCACAAGCTAATCACCCTAGACATCCACATCCCGCCCCACCCCCAATTAGGGAAACCACCTTATAAAACTTCTCCAAAGCCAACTTCACACTTCTTAAGACAGAAGTGGCAAACTTCATGACACCCATGCAGACAGACAGTAGAGGTACGACTGCTGAGTCTACACAAATGCACTTTATAAGCACTTACACAAGTGCATGGATCATGCTATATCTAATAGAACCAAGATTCTATCCTCCAAAAAAAGGAAGCCAATCTGGTGGTCCTCTGCCATAAACAAACTCTACAACAGAAGAAAGAAACTGTTTCAAAAAAGAGTAAAATCCCATTACTGGAGGAACTCCTTGGTCAACCTCAGTAAGAAGCTGAGATCCCTCATAAAATCCTCCAAAGCTAGTTACGAAAACAAAATTGCCAATGACTCTAAAGACAACCACAAAGCATTCTATAGCTATGTCAAAAATCTCAATGGCAACACTCAGATCTGCTCTGAGTTACAGCACAATGGTACTAAATATACAGAACCGATATTGCCAACATCCTGGCAGATAGGTCCAGTGCTAACTTTACCCCCTCTCACCCCCTAAAGGGCCCATATCTATACCAGTAGAATGCAAAGTTCCTGTAATCATGGCTGCACAGGTAAAAAACACACTCTCCAAAACCAAGAACACAGCATCCATGGGACCTGACAATATCCAAGGCTGCATTCTACACGACTAGAATGAACTGGCACCCTACCTAAGTACCATGTTCAATCATAGCCTCACCTCAGGCTTTGTGCCCACTGAATGGCGCAACATGATTATCCCGCTCCACAAAGGGGGAGCCATGACGGACCCCGGGAACTACCACCCCATTAGCCTGACGAACCTGGTCTGCAAGGCCATGGAACGTATCATGAAACTCATAAACAAAGACATTGGTAATCTCCAAACTCTGGACCCTACCCAGTTCGGGTTTGTAAAAGGCAGATAGTGTCTACTAAACCTGATTGACTTCTTTGGAGCACTCATCAAAGACATAGATGAGGGTAAGGTGGTTTACACAGCTTATCTAGACCTCGCCAAGGCTTTCAACACCATCCCCCACTCTGGAATTATAGATAAGCTCACTAAATTAGGTATAAATCCCTATGTCACAAGATGGGTTGCCAACTGGCTCATGGACAGAACCCACACTGTGAAAGTAGCAGACTCCAAATCCAACTTCAGACCAGTGACAAGTGGAGTACCACAGGGTTCAGTCCTGGGTCCTCTCCTGTTTGGTATCTACTTCAGTGAAGTACAGGCTAACACAGAAGGTCTTTGGCTAACAAAGTTTGCAGATGACTGCAAACTAGGAGCCATAATCGAAACTCCTATTGTTGTGGACATACTACAAAAGGGCCTCAATGAGACAGATGCCTGGTGTCAAAGCCATGGCCTGAAGCTCAATGCCAAAAAATGTATTGTCATCCCCTTTGGTAAAAACTCTATACCCATGAACTACCATATAAATGGTAGTTTACTTAACACCGAAAGTGTGATAAGAGATCTTGGGACACAGGTGGACAGTAGTCTCTCCTTTGATAATCATATCACCACAGTGGTTAGGAAATCCTTCTACGTGGCTCACCTCATAAAAAAAGGTTTCTAATCCAGAAAAAAATAAGTCATTGTTCCTTTCTACTCATCACTCATTAGACCCATTATAGAGTACAATGCCCCTTTTGGTATGTACCTCACAAGACATCTACAACAACTGGAAAGGCCACAGAAATACCTCATAAAGAGGATTACTGGCTTCAAACAGATGCCCTATGCAGACTGTCTCAAAATACTCCAGCTTTACTCCATCGCATATCACCTGCTCAGATGCAAGCTCTGCCTAACATACAAAGCTATGTCAAACCCAGAGCTGTTGGACATGTTCCACTTAAAGAATTCTCAGTCACTCCAAGCTGCACTCTCTAGGGACCTAAACCTTGTCACCACAATAAACAGAACATGCTGGAGGAATAGATTCCTGTCCCAGAGACTTTCCATACTCTGGAACAGACTACCTATCTATGTTAAACAGAGCTCCTCAAATCATACACATAAACACACAAAGACATACTCGGAGGCTCTGATCAAAAATCTACCAAAACAGCAGAGGCCACCAAAGCAGACACCCAAACAACCACCACCTCAGAACACAACACCTGCAACACATAGACCTCACAGTCAGAGTGTCAAACAGTCACAGCCCTTAAGGCCAAACACAATGCCAGACACACTAGTCATTGGTGACTCCATAGTCAGACACACTGACGCCCCGCCCACCAGACTGAGTAAGGAGAAGGTCACAGTAAGCTGCCTGTCGGGCGCCAGAATCCACATAACGCAAGCACTCAGGTCTCTCAACAGCAGGTACAAATATGATTCAGTCATTGTCCACGCTGGTGTAAACGACCTGAGACGCACCTCCTTGGACTACATGAAAAGAGACATTGAGGAGCTCTGATTATGTAGCCCAGACAGGTATGACCCTGACCTTGAGCAGTATCCTACCTTCACCAAGAATGATGCCACAATACAGAGATAAGATGATCAGCTTTAACAATTGGCTTAAACACTGGTGTCATTCAAAGGGGATCCAGTATCTGTCTGCCTGGGATGACATGCTGGACAAGCCACGCTGCTTCGCAAGGGACGGCTTGCACCTGTCACCCCTGGATTCCGGATATTGGCAAAGGCTCTTGCCACCCCCATAGTGCCTTTTTTAGGCAAGGCTCAAATTCTAAACCTACCACCCTAGAAAACAAAAAGGAAAAAACTAAGGGTAATGCTGCTCAATGCCAGAAGTCTAAATCTCAAAATGCACGCACTCGAGGCCCTTCTCAGTATGGAGAACATCGATGTCTGTGCTGTGACAGAAACCTGGTTCAAGGCTCCTGAGAGCACCCCAGCGCTATCAGGTTTTACCTCATATCATGCTCCGCCCCAAAATCTGACAATACCAAGAAAGGAGGGGGTATCCATATTCATCAAGGACACCCACACCTCAAGACTGGTGGCAACGCACGATGCATCGGAGACCATCCAGGTGCAATTAACCATAGGCAAGACTGCTCTGCAAATTGTAGCATGTTACAGGCCACCTCACAAACTCAGGAACCTCACATGGCCTTCCTGAAAACACTAGAGGGGATAAATGTATCACCAAACACCATCATACTAGGTGACTTCAATTACCCTAATATAGACTGGGAACACTACTCAAGCCCAAACACCCTAGCCCAAAAGTTCCTGGAATTCATAAACTCAAATGCCATGGAACAACTAGTCACCATCCCCACAAGAGGAGATAACATACTTGATCTCATCATCACGAACATGGGAGCACAATGTTCAACACCGGAGGTGTACCCTCACTGGTGAGATCAGACCACAACTAATCTCGCTGGAGGTCCTCATCCCACCCCCACCTGAAATAAAAAGACCACAGTAAAGAACTTCAAAAGCCGACTTCACACTTCTAAAGACTAGTGTGGTCTCCTTTTAAGGCCCCCGAGCCATGGAAACAGTACTCAAGCCGCTGAATCACTTACAAATGCCTTCTACCAGCACCTGCAGGACTGCATGGATAAGGCAATCCCAAGCAAAACAAAGACTCTTTTGTACCAAAGGCAAGCATCCAGTCTGGTGGACCCCAGCCATAAACAAACTCTACAACAAAAGGAGGAAGCTACTACAAGATAGAGCAAAATCCTTAAAAGGTAAGACACCCTTTGATCACTATAAGTAAAACTAAGAGCTCTCATAAAATCATCCAAAGCAAATTTCGAGAGAAAAATAGCTAAAGACTCAAAAGACAATCATAAGGCCTTCTTTAGCTATAAAGAAACCTGGGAGGAAACTCCCAGATATGCTCAGAGCTAGTTCAAAATGATGTGAAGATTACTGATCCTACAGACATTGCCAACATACTGGCTGACAGGTTCAGTGCAAACTTCCCTCCCCCAAAAGGAGAGATATCTATACCAAACGCATTGCAGCCCCCAAACATCTCCAGCCCAAGTGAGAACTGCTCTTCCAAAGCAAAAACACAGCATCCATGGGACCTGATGGTGTCCCCCGGCTGTGTGCTCCATGAACTCAATGAGGAATTAAACCCACAGCTAGGACAGCTGTTTAATCAAAGTCTTACCTCTGATACCGCACTCCAGGAGTGGCGACTGCAACTGTGGTACCACTTCACAAAGGCGGTGCCTCCACCGACCCTGAAAATTACCGCCCATTAGCTTGACAAGCCTTATCTGCAAAGCCATGGAGAGGATCATAATGGACCCTATAAATAAAGACATAGGGAATTTGCAGACTTTGGATCCAACCCAGTTTGGCTTTGTCAAAGGCAGATCATGCCTTTAAACTTGGTTGACTTTTTCAAAACAGTCACCAAAGCCATTGATGAGGGAAAGGCAGTCCATACAGCCTACCTCGATCTGGCTAAGGCCTTCGATACAATACCCCATTCGGGTATCATTGAAAAACTCATCAGTTTAAATGTCAACCCATACATCACAAGATGGGCTGCAAACTGGCTGAGTGACAGAACCCACAGGGTCAGAGTTGCTGGCGCCATGTCAGACTCAAAGCCTGTCACAAGTGGTGTCCCACAGGGCTCAGTCCTGGGCTCCACTCTTGTTTGGCATCTACTTTTCCTCAAGTACAAGCAAACACAGGAGGGTTATGAGCTGACAAA
This sequence comes from Protopterus annectens, assembly GCF_019279795.1. Lineage (NCBI taxonomy): Eukaryota > Metazoa > Chordata > Ceratodontiformes > Protopteridae > Protopterus > Protopterus annectens. The sequence continues at coordinate 1,283 of NW_025061385.1, read as the reverse complement.
GTTTGCAGATGACTGCAAACTGGGCCATAGTAGAAAACACATCTGACACAGATATCCTTCAGAAGGGTCTCACAGAAACGGATAACTGGTGCCAGAGCCACGGCCTAAAGTTAAATGCCAAAAATGCATAGTCATACCCTTCGGGAAAAACAAGGTTACCCCTAGCTACCAAATAGGTGGCAATCCACTGAGCACAGAAGAAGTTATCAGGGACCTGGGGACCCAGGTTGATAGTAGTCTGTCATTCGACACCCATGTAGCTAAAGTAGTTAGGAAGACCTTCTACATTGCCCACCTTATCATGAAGGATTCTCATCTAGATCAAGGGAGGTCATAGTCTCCTTTACTCATCACTCATCAGACCAATGATTGAGTACAATGCCCCATTCGAATGTATCTGACCCGACACTTGCAGCAGCTGGAGAGGCCACAAAAGTTCCTCACCAAAAGGATAAAGGGTCTCAAAATCTGTCCTATGCTGCCCGACTGAAAGAACTCCAGCTCTATTCAGTCGCTATCGCTTGCTCAGAGGTGACCTTTGCCTAACATACAAGGCCATGTCAAACCCAGATTTGATGAATATGCTTCACCTCAAAAATCTAGATCCATCAGAGCCACAAGGGCGGAGACTTAAACCTTGACACGCTATTAATAGGACGCTGGAGGGATAGATTCATCACCCAAAGACTCCTATGCTGTGGAACAAAATCCCGTACATGTGAGGCAGAGCACTCGCTGGCCTTGTTCAAGAGAAATCTTGACCAATGGATGGGAGATCGCAGATATACCCTAGGGATTACCTCAGTGTCACTGCTCGACAGAGGCACAGCAAAATAATGGGTATAGTTCCCCATACTAAAGGGGTGGCGTAAGCCACAAAACGATGGGCTAGGCTTGTAAATGCCCTCGGGCAGATAGCCTAGTATGAACCTATGAACCTATGAACCTATTAGCATTTTTCAAGACAAATCTTGATGATTGGATGGGAAATAGGAAATTCACCCCAGGGATCACTTCTGTGGCTTTGCTCAACAGGGACGTAGGAAAATAATTTTCTTGGCTGGCAAAAGCCAGGGTACCTTTTTGGTTATGCTTATACAGACCCTAGGGCTAATAGCCTAGTACCTACCTATGAACCTATGTAATACTGCGTAAGGTGCTGTCTGCTTGCATTTGTTATGGGTACACATAATGGTGTATGTGCCTTATTAGCCATGATGCATTATTACTGTTTGTTCCTCTAACTAAATGTAGTCTGACATGTTATATTCTGTTTGGTCCAT
>NW_025061384.1:0-10439 GCF_019279795.1 Protopterus annectens | reverse complement strand
GTTTCCTTACCTTTTTCTCTTTACATGTGTCCTTCACAATGACAAGGAATCAAGGGTGGAAGTAACGTAATGTTTCTTGCCCTGACCTGCATACATTTACTGTACCAGAGTGGAGGGAGAGTGAAAGGAGAGCCACAGACAGAGCACATGAGGAAAGAGAAAGATGTACCAAAAGTCCTTCTTCTCACAGATGGACTTTCAGGAAGGGACTGAAGGCATCGTTGTGGCACCCTTGAAACCGTGCATATCCAGGAAAGCAGCACAATGGGACTGAGCTGAAGAGTCTCCAGGTTCCCCACTACCATCCAGGGTGATCCTAAGAGTCATGGTGTCTAGGTGTGACACCCACTGATGCACACAGCATTCAGTGCTGAGCTGAAGAGTCTCCAGGTTCCCCACTGCCATCCAGGGTGATCCTAAGAGTCATGGTGTCTAGGTGTGACACCCACTGATGCACACAGCATTCAGTGCTGAGCTGAAGAGTCTCCAGGTTCCCCACTGCCATCCAGGGTGATCCTAAGAGTCATGGTGTCTAGGTGTGACACCCACTGATGCACACAGCATTCAGTGCTGAGCTGAAAGGTCTCCAAGTTCCCCACTACCATCCAGGGTGATCCTAAGAGTCATGGTGTCTAGGTGTGACACCCACTGATGCACACAGCATTCAGTGCTGAGCTGAAGAGTCTCCAGGTTCCCCACTGCCATCCAGGGTGATCCTAAGAGTCATGGTGTCTAGGTAACAACCTCTACTTATGTGAATAACAGTGGCAGCTACTGAGAGTTTCATCTGACAAGTGACAATGACTGAGTGTTGCACTGTAACTGCAGTTATTGTTCAAATGCGATAATGACCTGCATCTCATTACTTCAAGGGTCTGCACATTCAGACAAAGGTGATAATTTCTGCACAAAACCTGTTCATTAGGCATTCATTATATTCCTGAAGCAGGTGTTATGTAACAGGGAGTCATTACCATCTGTTAGGAGAAGACCAGAGTAACTCACTAAAAGCAGTATAACACGTGTATTACTGATCCCTTCCTCCCACCTGAATTCCACACATGACTGACAGAGCCAGTCATATTGCCCAAAATAGATGGTAGCTCCATGCTGGTACCAGTCCATAGGTTCATAGGTGTGTACTAGGCTAATGTCCCTGAGGCCTTTACAAGCCTAGCCATAGGATTACACTGGCATTGTACCACCTGACCTTAGTTCCCAGTGCCTCTGTTGAGTAGACCCACTGGAGTTATCCCTGGGGTGAATTTTCTATTTCCTATCCACTCATCAAGATTTCTCTTGAAGAGGGTCAGTGAGCTGCTCTGCTTGACATGTATGGGAAATCTATTCCATAGCATGGGCAGTCTCTGGGTTAAGAACCTGTCCCTCCAGTACATTCTGTTGATTGTGGTAATGAGGTTGAGGTCTCTGGAGCGTGTGGCATGGAGGTACTGGGATTTCTTTAGATGTAACATTTCTAATAGATCCGGGTCAGACATGGCTTTGTAAGTCAAGCAAAGATCGCCTCTAATTAGGTGATATGAAACAGTGAATAGTTGGAGTTGTTTGAGTCTATCCATATAGGACAAGTGTTTAAGGCCTAGGATCCTCTTTGTGAGGTACTTTTCACCCTCTCCAGTTCTTGCAGGTGTGTAGTGAGGTACATGCCAAATGGGGCTTAGTACTCGAGGATTGGCCTAATGAGGGAAGAGTAGAGGGAGATAATGACCACTTTCTTCCTGGATGCAACAACCTTAGTAATGATATGCGTCATGTAGAAGGACTTTCTGACCACAATGGCAATGTGGTAATCAAAAGAAAGGTTGCTGTCGTCCTGTGTTCCTAGATCTCTTATAATGCCTTCTGTGTTCAGTGGACTATCATCAGTGTGGTAATTCATGGGAACCGGGTTTTTCCCAAAGGGGATGACGGCACATTTTTTGGCATTGAGCTTAAAGCCATGGTTCTGGCACCAGTCACTGAGTGTGTTCAGTGTCAGTGAGACCATTCTGTAGGATGTCAACATCACTTGGGGAGTTAATAATACCTCCTAACTTGCTACCATCTGTGAACTTTGTCAGTCAGAGTCCCTTTGTGTTGGCCTGGATTTCAGAGAAGTAGATACCAAACAGGAGAGGACCCAGGACTGAACCCTGTGGGACTCAACTCGTGACTAGTCAACAGTCTGACTTGGAGTCAGCTATTTTCACATTGTAGGTTCTATCTGAACTGCGGTGGTGGTGCTGTGGTAGCGTTATTGCCTCACAGTTAGACGTTGCACGTTCGATTCTCAGTTAGCGTGTCTTCTGTGTGTCAACATGCATGAATGGGCGTTCCTTCGTTGAAGGTTGTGCGTTAGGCCTGGCAAGCCAGCATGTAAAAATCTACGGCCAGTCATTAGCGGACTGGAGTTCCGCTGTGGCGACCCCTAACTGGGAAAAGCCGAAAGACTGAATTTGAAGGTTCTATCTGTGAGCCAGTTTGCAGCCCACCTAGTGATATAGGGATTGATGCCAAGCTTAGTGAGTTTTTTTCTGATTCTTGAGTGGGGAATGGTATCAAAAGCCTTGGTCACATTAAGGTAGGCTGTATGAACCACCTTACCTTCATCCACAATTCTGGTGACTGATTCAAAGAAGTCGACCATGTTGAGCGGGCATGATCTACCCTTCACAAAAGCAAACTGTGTGGGATCCAGAGCTTAGAGATTCCCTATATCCTTGTTTATTAGGTCCATGATGATGCGTTCCATAGCTTTGCATATCAGACTCATCATGCTAATGGAGCTATAGTTCTCAGGGTCTGTAGCCACTCCTCCTTTGTGGAGAGGGATGGCTGTAGCAGTGCACCACTTTTAGGGACAAAGCCTGAGGTGAGGCTGTGATTGAACAGGGCACACAGGTGAGGTGCCAGTTCACTCTGTAGTTCATGTAGTACACAACCAGGGATATTGTCAGGTCACATAGAAGCTGTATTCCTGGCCTTGGACTGTGCTGTTTTAACCTGTGCAGCAGTAATACTGGGTTCCTGGCAATCTACTGGTATTGTGATTGGTCCTTTGTAGGGGGGCAGAGGGGTAAAGTTGCCACTGAATCTGTCAGCCAGCATACTGGCGATATCTGTTGGCTCAGTATAGGAGGTATCATCGTGCAGTAGCTCAGAGAAAATCTGGGTATTGCCATGGAGATTCTTTACATAACTATAGAAGGTCTTGTGGTTGTCTTTACTATCTGCTGCAATTCTATTTTCATAGCTAGCTTTAGAGGATTTGATGAGGGATCTCAACTTTTTGTTGAGGCCGATAAGGGAGTTTTTCCAGTCTTGGGACTTCACCTTATTTTGCATCAGTTTCCTCCTTCTTTTGTAGAGTTTGTTTATGGCAGGGGACCACCAGATTGGCTTCCTCTTTTTGTAGGAGAGCATCTTGGTTCTGTTGGGTATGGCACGATCCATGCATTTGTGTATGTGTTCATACAGTACATTGGTGTATGATTCTGCGGTCATGCAACTATTCTCCATTTGCATGGGTACCGTGAAGTTAGCCATCTCTGTTTTAGGAGCCCAAAGTTTGCTTTGGAGAAGTTCATAGGTTAGTACTAAGCTAACTGCCCTTGCGAGCCATTTTAAGCCTAGCCAATTATCCCTTGTGAGACTCAAACCCTGCACCTTGTGTTTGTAAGGCAGTGCATCACTTTTAGGCCACTCTCCCCAAGTTTTCCATGGTGGTTACCTTTATGGGGGAGGTGTAGATTTCCAAGGTGATTAGTTTGTGGTTTGATCTAACCAGGGAGGAGTTTACTACTGGTGTAGAGCAATGGTCACCCATGTTAGTAATGACCAGGTCAAGGATGTTGCTAGCTCTAGTGGGGGTAAGAACAAGCTGGTCCAGTGCATTGGAATTAAAGAACTCCAGGAAACGTTGAGCAAGTGTATTGGTACATGAGTACTTTACCCAGTTATTGGAGGGGTAGTTGAAGTCGCCAAGTAAGAGAGTGTTAGGTTAGACCATGATTTTCTTCAGGGTGCTTAGGAACGTGGAGTTCACAAGAAACTATGCTGTTGTTGAAGTATGCACAAGCACCAGAAGGAAATATTTCCCCAAATGTGACCCTTCAGTAACGCTTCCTGGTATGAGCATGCACCAAAATGAAGCATTCACCCAAGCCAACCCTTCAGTAAAATGATGTTTGCACAAGTACCAGCATGAAGCATTTCCATGACAATACACACAATATAATACAGGAATAATCTGCCAGTGGAGAAAATGATTTTTATATGTAAACACCAATAAGCAACCTGCATGTATTATCGCATAAGAAGAAATGGTGAAGCAAAGATTAGTCCTTGTTTACATCACCTAAACACATTTTTAAGAGAGCTGAAGACTCCCACAAGATTACTGACAATAATAAATAATAAAACTAAAATCTATAGAAGCTGTTAAAATTAAAAACTATTAGCCTCAAAACTCTAGCCAGTGAGCCAAAGAAAAAACATTTTTCAGTACTTCTTTCATTTCTTGTTGCCCGATCTTGCATCACGTATGTTACACTTATCATAAGTATGCCTTCATTTTTTTTCTTTCTCCTATCTCTTCTTTCATATACATAATTTTCAACCTTTCTTTTAAAAAACTACCATTCTGTCCAGGAAGAAATTGTCATGCTTACATGATCTTCCTGGAGGAATGTCTGTTCCCATATGTTATGTGATTTATTTTTATTTTAATTATTTTTATACATTTATGTATTTCATATACAGGCACAGAGAAGGTTTATTCACTTCAGTCAGGGACAGCTTGCAACTGAAGCAGAGGTGGTGTGCAGACAGTAAACGAATCCATGGAACTAGCTAGAATGGAATGAGTTTACATCTGGGTGGGTCCTCTTCGAGCAGAGCTAGTTACCACAGCAAATACAGTTAGTAGCTCTCTTGTAACCGTTAGCTTCAGTCTATATGTCTGAGAACTGAATACTGCAGCCATCATTTGTATGTCTCATCATGTCAGTATTCTAGTTTATAGAACACAAAACCAGTGTGCCATGCAATCACAGCACTTAAGGCAAAATAACATACTCAACATGCTAGTAATAGGTGACTCTATAGTCAGGCACACTGACATCCCACTCACTAGGCTGAATAAGGAGAAGGTTACTGTTAGCTGCCTGTCGGATGCCAGGATCCGCCACATAACACAAGCACTCAGGTCACTCCAGAACAAGTACAAATACGACTCTGTCATTGTCCATGTTGGTGTGAATGACCTGAGCCATACCTCCCTGGATTACATGAAAGGAGACATGGAAGAGCTCTCTGATCACGTAGCCCAGGCCAGTATGACCCTGACCCTGAGTAGCATCCTGCCCTCACCAAGAATGATACCACGGTATAAAGAAAAAATGATCAATTTAAACAATTGGCTAAGTTTCTGGTATCATTCAAAGGGGATCCAGTATCTGTCTACCTGGGATGACATGCTCGACAAGCCACGCTGCTTTGCTAGAGACGACTTGCACCTGTCACCCTTTGGCTTTCGAATATTGGACAAGGCTCTTGCCATCCCCATAGTGCCTTTTTTAGGCAAGGCTCAAAAGACAAACCCACCATCGTAAATGGCACAAGTAACAAAAAACTGAAGGTAATGCTACTCAATGCCAGAAGTCTAAACTTCAAAACGCACGCACTCGAGGCACTCCTCAGTATGGAGAAAATCGATATATGTGCAGTAACAGAAACCTGGTTTAAGGCTGCAGAGAGCACCCCAGCACTACCAGGCTACAACTCATACCATACATTTCTGCCACAGAACCTGGACCAAAATACAAAAGACGGGGGTGTATCCATATTCATCAAGGATACCCACACCTCCAGGTTAGTGGCACAGCATGATGCTTCAGAGATCATCCACGTGCAACTAACAATGGGCAAAACTGCAATTCAAATTGTAGTTTGCTACAGATCACCCACCATGTCCCAGGACCCCCATTCCTCATTTCTGGAAACACTGGGAAATATAAAGGTCCTACCAAAAACACCCTAATATTGGGTGATTTCAATTACCCCATTAATTGGGAGAACTGCTCAAGTACTAACTCCCTTGTCAACATTTCCTAGAATTTATAAACTCAAATGTCGTGGATCAACTGGTCAACACTCCCACCAGAGGTGACAACATATTGGACCTGGTCATCATCAACATGGACAACTGGTGTTCCACACCAGAGGTCAACCACTTGCTGGTTAGATCTGACCATAAACAAATCACTTTGGGTATCCACATTCCGCCCCCACCCCCGGACAAGGAAACCACCGTGAAAAACTTTTCAAAAGCAAACTTCACATTACTTAAGACCGAGGTGGGAAGTTTCAAAGCCCCCATGCTAAAGGATAATGCTGTCCAAGCTGCAAAATCCTTTACTAATGCATTCTATGGGCACCTACAGGAATGCATGGATCGTGCTATCCCAAGCAAAACCAAGACTCACTCCTCCAAGAAAAGGAAACCAGTCTGTTGGACTCCTGCCATGAACAAGCTATACAATAGAAGGAGGAAACTAGTACAGAAAAGAGTAGAATCCCAAGAAGGGAAGACATCCCTGATCAGTATCAGCAAGAAACTACAATCCATCATAAAATCATCCAAGGCGAGCTACGAAAGAAAAATTGCCAAGAACTCCAAAGATAACCACAAGGCATTCTTTAGCGATGTCAACAATCTAAGTGGCAATGCTCAGATCTGCTTGGTGTTGGTGCAGAATGGCACAAAATACACTGAACCCACCGTTATTGCCAACATCCTGGCAGACAGGTTCAGCGCAAACTTCACCCCCCTCTCACCCCCAAAAGGGCTCATAACCATACCAGAAGAATATAGAGCCCCTGAATTCACAGACACTCAGGTTAAAACAGCCCTCTCCAAAGCCAAAAACACAGCATCAATGGGACCGGACAGTGTCCCAGGCTGCGTCCTACACTAGCTCAAAGACGAACTAACCCCTCATCTAAACACTCTGTTCAAACTCAGCCTCTCCACAGGCTATGTACCCACAGAGTGGCACACAGCAACAGTTATTCCACTCCACAAAGGTGGAGCCACAACAGACCCCGGTAACTATCACCCTATAAGCCTGACTAGCTTGGTCTGCAAGGCTATGGAGCTCATCATCATGGAACTCATTAACAGAGACGTTGGAACCTCCAAACACTGGACCCTACGTAATTCAGCTTTGTTAAGGGCAGATCATGCCTCCTAAACCTGGTGGACTTCTTTGAGACAGTTACCAAGGCTATAGACTAGGGGAAGGTGGTACACACAGCCTACCTAGACCTCGCAAAGGCCTTTGACACCATTCCCCATTCTGGTATTATAGACAAGCTCAGCAGCCTGAACATAAAACCCTATGTCACAAGATGGGCTGCCAACTGGCAAACGGAGAGAAACCATATGGGTAGAGTTGTGGCAGCTAGGTTTGACACTAAACCGGTTACAAGTGGAGTTCCCCAGGGCTCAGTCCTCCCTCCTGTTCAGCATATACTTCTCAGAGGTGCAGGCAAGCACAGGAGTACTATGGCTGAACAAGTTCGCAGACGACTGCAAACTAGGGGCTATAACTGACTCTCCGGCTGACACAGACATCCTCCAAAAGGATCTCACTGAGACGGATACCTGGTGTCAAAATCATGGCCTCAAGCTAAATGCCAAAAAGTGCATAGTCATCCCCTTTGGAAAAAACAAAGTACCCAAACTACCACATAGGTGGTAGTCCCCTAAATACGGAAGATGTAATAAGGGATCTGGGGACCCAAGTAGATAGTGATCACTCCTTTGATAATCACATTGCCAAAATGGTTAGAAAATCCTTCTACATGGCCCACCTTATCACAAAAGGGTTCGCTTCCAGATCAAAAGAGGTCATTGTGCCCTTCTACTCATCACTCATCAGACCCATCATTGAGTACAACGCCTCATTTGGGATGTACCTTACAAGGCACCTGCAACAGCTGGAAAGACCACAGAAGTAACTCACCTGGCCTCAAACAGATGCCCTATGCAGCTCGACTGAAGAAAATCCAGCTGTACTCGGTTGCATACCGCCTACTCAGAGGTGATATCTGCCTGACATACAAGGTCATGTCCAACCCAGAATCAATGGACATGCTCCACCTAAAGAAAACCTTATCCCCTCGAGCCACATGCTGTAGGGATCTAAACCTCACCACAAAAATAAATAGGACATGCTGGAGGGATAGATTCCTGTCCCAGGGACTTCCCATGCTTTGGAACAAGATTCCAATCTACATTAGGCAGAGCTCCTCACTAAACCTCTTCAAGAGAAACCTTGACGAGTGGATGGGAAACAGAAAGTTTACCCCGGGGATCACTTCAGTGGCTGTGCTCGACAGAGGCACAAGGAACTAATCTATGGGGGCGACGAAAGCCAACACATTCTGGCTAGGCTTATAAATGCCTTTGGGCAGACAGCCTGGTACATACCTATGAACCTATGAGCAGCCTAATTGCAAAAAAAGGACAAAACTTATCTTGAAACTGCTCACACTTAAATGTATTTTTAAACACTTTCATCTTAGTAAACAAAAATTTGAACACCTTCATCCTAGTAAAATCAAGACTTCTTCAAAACACCATTAAAAATCTAATTGCAGTTTAAACCTAGTGGTAGCCACCAACATAAAACCTATGCCAGTAAGTCAAAGTAATAAAGAACAAGCCGTTCAGTAAAATACAAAGAACATGTCATGCGAACCTAGAGAGCACATACACAGAAAGTAAATGAAGGAGTCATACACCAAAAAATAAAAACATTCATCCTATCAACATGCAACAATACGTTATTATGGCAAGGCATGAAAGCAAGATTGTAAGAAAAAGTATTAGTAACTGCCAACGCATTATGCCTAGTAGTAACCACCAACGAATTATACCTAGTAGTAACCACCAACGCATTATGCCTAGTAGTAACTGCCAACGCATTATGCCTAGTAGTAACCACCAACACATTATGCCTAGTAGTAACCACCAATGCATTATGCCCAGTAGTAACCACCAACGCATTATGCCTAGTAGTAACCACCAACGCATTATGCCTAGTAGTAACAACCAACGCATTACGCCTAGTAGTAACCACCAACGCATTATGCCTAGTAGTAACCACCAACGCATTATGCCTAGTAGTAACCACCAACCCATTATGCCTAGTAGTAACCACCAACGCATATTGCCTAGTAGTAACCACCAACGCATTATGCCTAGTAGTAACCACCAACGCATTATGCCTAGTAGTAACCACCAACGCATTATGCCCAGTAGTAACCACCAACGCATTATGCCTAGTAGTAACCACCAACGCATTATGCCCAGTAGTAACCACCAACGCATTATGCCTAGTAGTAACCACTAACGCATTATGCCTAGTAGTAACCACTAACGCATTATGCCTAGTAGTAACCACCAATGCATTATGCCCAGTAGTAACCACCACGATGCAATGTAACCACCAACGATTATGCCCAGTAGTAACCACCAACGCATTATGCCTAGTAGTAACCACCAGCTTATGCCTAGTAGTAACCACTACGATTGCCTAGTAGTAACCACCAATGCATTATGCCCAGTAGTAACCACCAACGCATTATGCCCAGTAGTAACCACCAACGCATTATGCCCAGTAGTAACCACCAACGCATTATGCCTAGTAGTAACCACCACGTATGCCTAGTAGTAACCACTAACGCATTATTCCTAGTAGTAACCACCAACGATTATGCCTAGTAGTAACCACCAACGCTTATGCCCAGTAGTAACCACCACGTATGCCCAGTAGTAACCACAGATTATGCCTAGTAGTAACCACAGCATTATGCCTAGTAGTAACCACCAACGCATTATGCCTAGTAGTAACCACCAATGCATTATGCCTAGTAGTAACCACCAACGCATTATGCCTAGTAGTAACCACCAACGCATTATGCCTAGTAGTAACCACCAACACATTATGTCTAGTAGTAACCACCAACGCATTATGCCTAGTAGTAACCACCAATTCATTATGCCTAGTAGTAACCACCAATGCAAAACCAAGGTCAGTAAGCCAAGGATATGTGAATACAGACAGTGAGGATGTGTGGAGGCATTTACAACAGCAATTCCCAAATCTGTGGTGCAAGGGTCCCAGTGATTCTGGGAAACTGGAAAACCCAGTAGGGGTAGGAAGTGATCAAAACTATATACCAACTTTTCAAAAACAATATCCTATTCCTAGGGAGGCAGAAGAAGTTATGAAAAAATGTATTGCAGAATGGGAAAAAGAAGGGATTATGCAAAAAGGCAACAGTCCTACAAATTCACCAATCCGGCCAGTCATTAAAAAGATGGTAGTTATTGTCTTGTTATTGATTTATGGAAGGTTAATCAATATACT
>NW_025061383.1:0-7221 GCF_019279795.1 Protopterus annectens | reverse complement strand
GTCAGGGGACATCCCACAAAGGTCACCTTGTGGGGATGCTGGCTATGCGCACTGGAGCCATGGATGATGAACCCCATCAGAAATGCACACACACCAATGCAAGAAGCGCTTTGGCAATGAAACTCACGTTCAGACAAAACCAGAATCATCATAGAGCATGTGTTTGGGATGCTGAAATCACAGTTCTGGTGCGTTTGGACACATCTGGTGGAGCCTTGCAGTACGTCTCCAGGCAATATGTGCCCACATCTTCATAGTATGTGCCATGCTACATAATATGATCCTGCAGAAAACAGCTGCAGCAGGGTCATAATGGGGGAGGGCCTCATAGCCCACTGCAAGTGCCAAGGCCAACACAGGCACAGAGGGATCCAGACCATGGACACACTGTGCCAGCCCCAGCAGGCAGGTGAGGGTGGCAGACACAGCAGAGGCATGCCCAGCACATGCCTACGCCTTGGCAAGAGGGAATGGCGGATAGACATACCTTGACAGTGTAGGCTCCCACGGACTGACACCCCTCCCCACCTGCACACAGTAACATGGATGGCACACAAACACGACCACCTGCAAATTGTGATGTAGAGGTGGCCCACTGTGGAATCCTACATAGGCAGCCCTCAAACATTGTACACGCAACAGTCATGGGAACATGGAACTGTCAACACCGGAACAGTAGATGTGCCCATCAGCATCTGTCGGTGCTATGTGTATAGGTTTCCAGGTACATCGTTAGGTACACACCCAATTGTCAGAGGCAAAACAACAAACGGGGCAAACAGTGACACCCGTCGCCAAAACATCGAGTAAGCAACTGTTGCGTACTGGAGCAGAGGCAATCACGGGAGCACATGTGTGTAAGCACTGTCCTGCACACAGTCATCACGGATTACCCACCGCATTACTGAGGGGCTCCACAAAATGTAATCATGGATGTAGTGTCAAGGCAGGGGATGTACCCATGACAGGCATTAGTCACCCTGGCATGCTGCATCCACGGTCGTATGAAGGTGTAGCAAATTATTGGGTGTACCTAATTGTGATATACATACCCAGTGCTGGAGTACAGCCATCACATGGACATACCATTAACTGGACCCATCAAGTTGTAAACTAACGGAGTCTTCCATGTGAGTGTAGTGTGGAGTAACTGCTGTAGTGTACTGCACATACAAATTGACATAATTCGTGTACAACCCCCAGATGTCCAAGTGGTACACTCAGTGACTGTCATGCATGTTCCCGGTCCCACGTCCCGCAAAGGATGTCACATAATCCCGATGGCACAGGTAATGCATTCCAGATGCAGGTAATCAGAATATGTGTAGCACACGTTAGCGGGAATAAGCGTTGCCCACAGCTGGTAAGCGATGTTTAAATACAACTATACGGATATGCGCAAAACAGGGCTAAGTGTCACAGACCACTGTGCAGATCACGGTAAATGATGTACAGAACAGGTGACACCAGCATTTGTCACCCCTGAACAAATAGCACCTGCTCTGAAGGGTAAAACGACCACTGCCAGGAGTGGAACAGGCAGTCATGTACACAATCACCCAACACTATTGCTAGGCAAGATGTACGTATGGTAGGGTTTTCACAGTTCAAATGACAAATGTGGGACATACACCAGATGTCAGCAGGATGACACACACCCGGCTAGGATGAAAACTAGAATGACAGTGTTTTGCATAGATAAAAAGCTTATAGTCTAGTAATGGTCGCAGGTACGTGTTCCATGTCCTGTAACATGTAGGTGTGTCAGATACAGAATAAGTGTGTCATGCAACTATGACATAAACTATAGGGAATATGTTTGTCCCAAAGTCGCAGGACATTTGCTATGTTCACAAATATTTCGCAGGACACAACTGCACAAAGAGGGATTGTCTCTCGCAAAGTGGGATGGGAGGTAATCTTAACCTATGGCAGGTGTGTAATGTGACAGGTACAGACACAAATGTGCAGAGTCCAGGAAACACAGTATACACTGACAAACACACAATGAAAGGCGTAGTGTGCCTGTCACCACCCCTGTCCGAGATATGTATATATATATATATATATATATATATATATATATATATATATAGATAGATACAACAAATGTAAAATAAAATAAATAAATAAAAGATATATCTACACATATATAATACAGATAGAAAGGGAGATAGTGTGATATATGTCGATATACAAGGGGTCACTGGCATCTGCAAATATATAGATAGGTCGACGACATTCTAAACGCCTTTGAGGTACAAATAAACAGGATACCGCCAACTATGGAATGTGTCACACATCGACACGCATAACCAGGAAGATGAAAGACAGAAAGAACACAGTATTGGAACAGTAGAACCACGAGCAATAGGATGATAGTAAGGACATGTAGTCACCGCTGTCGGTGGTGTGGTCCACGTAGGTACCGTGTACAACTGTGGTTGTGAGTGATGTAGCCTGTGTATGTGTGTGTTGAGGGTGCCATGTGTGTTCCCATGTGACTAAAGTGTGTGTGTGTGTGTCCACATAGTGTGTCTGTAGGTGGCAACTCGGAGGTAGATGATTACGGTAGGTGCGGGTATAGCTATCCGTGGGCATGCGGTAAACACCTGTCCCACATTGAGAGGGACAGCTCCCCCTGGGCAGGTGTGTCCTGACATAAAACATTAGAAAGGGCAACTGTCCATGAGTGTAGGACATTAGTATGTCCCACATAATATGCAATAGTTGCAGGAAATATTCATGCCTGTATGTAAGAAATGGAAATGTTACATGCAAACCGATAAGTAGTGAAGGACCAAGAACAATAGGTATCTAATGAGGATAAAAGTATGTGCTATCCTGTGTACTGACCGTGGCCATATGTCAGCCTGTAAACACCACTGTGTGACCCGCAAGTGTCCAACTATGGCCATATGAAAAGGTGGCAAGCCATGTGACAGAGGGTCTGACACCAACACCACTGCAATGACTGCAAATATCTGGGACAGACATACACGGGATAGCGTTCATTTACAAATATCCCTGCACATATCGCCATACATCCGGAGGTATGGAAGTATCAACCGCACCTGCATACCATATAGAAACCAATTAACAATGGCCCAAAATAAATTCCCATAATAGAAGTCTATTAAGTGATAGAACTGTAATTAGGGAAGGGGCCCACACACATATATATGGACTACGAAAACAAGCCCCACAACCCGTTTATGCTGACACCTGCCTACATCCCCCACACTGTAAACAATAGCAATACAGACCGTAACCACAGCCCAAACATCTAGTTAGTCAATTACATCTGCTGAACCATTGACATACGTTGTGAGAGACATTTAAAGGCGCCATGCAAAATTTTATCCATCGTATAACGGAACAAACGGCGATGTTACAGGTGTTTGCAATAGTCCTTTATCAGACGGGTGGGATGACAGGTACAGTCACAGGTAGAACCACATACTCAAGCCGTCACACACAATCCACGGGGGACATGACCCCAAAATAGACTTTGCTCTACACAAAGTAGTTGCAATTACACACAACAAAACACAACACAGGCCGTCTCCCTAAAGGCAGGGCAAATGGCCAACGCCCAAGTGGAGAATTCAATTATACCCCACTGCTGCCACATAATTGGCGAATGGAGTAGCTGCACAGCTGAAGTGCACATAATTAGTCACACGGACCACCAATTGGCGGAAGTAAAGCACATGTTGCAGGTATAGACGTATATAAGGATGACTTGCCAGATATGCAAACTGTATGCTCATACCGTATAACAGTTGAAAGAGTGATACAGAAGATCGAGATAGAGACGAAATACCAGAATGATATCAAGGTATGTATAACACTAACTGTATGCATAGTATGTTCTCTATTATGTAATGTCAGTGTATGCATAGCCTGATTTGCAGTAATTAACAGTGTCTGCCATGCATAAAGTGGGAAATGGTATTTATGCAGTGATGTCTCACTAATCGTACTAATGCTTGTAGAAGATGTGCATCCAGCAGTGGGCCACACGGTAAACAGCAAAGACACCACAAGGGATGCAACATGACAGCGTTAAACAGAACAATGTCATAAGACCCGCTGTCACTGGCAGGGTATGTCCAATAAGCACGTGCCATAGCAGGGGATAGTATATGTAGATATACTGTAACAGTACGCATGTGTAGTTTCATAGTTTCATAGTAGTGTACTAGGCTATCTGCCCTGGGGCATTTACAAGCCTAGCCAATAGTGATGTGGCTTTCGCCCCGTATATAGCTGCGCCTCTCTAGTAGTGACACATGTGGGACCCCATTATTTAGTATACTATACCTCTATCTAGTAGTGACACTGAGGTGACTCCCGGGGTAAACTTACGACCTCCCATCCATGCATCGAGATTTTTCTTGAACAGTGCCAATGAAGGGCTCTGTCTCACATGAACTGGGATTTTGTTCCAGAGTACAGGTAACCTCTGTGTTATGAATCTGTCCCTCCAGCATGTCTTATTTATATTTGTGCAGAGGTTGAAATCCTTAGCTCAGCGTGGGTTCTGGTGGTTGGATTTTTTTGAGATGGAGCATGTCCATCAGTTCTTGGTTGGACATGGCCTTATATGTTATGTGCACAAACACCTCTGAGCAGGCGTATGCTACTGAATAGAGCTGAGTTTCTTTAATCTAGCTGGATAAGGCATGTTTGAGTCCCATGATCCTCTTGGTGAGGTACTTCTGGGTCTTTCCAGTTGTTGTATGTGCGGGTGAGGTACATCCCAAATGGAGCATTATATTCAATCATGGGCCTGATGAGGGAGGAATATAGAGGTGCAATGACCTCCTTTGATCTGGATGAGAATCCCTTCATGATGAGATGGGCAAGGTAGAAAGTCTTTCTGACCACTTTGGCAACATGGTTGTCAAAGGAGAGGTCACTATCGACTTGAGTCCCCAGGTCTCTGATTACTTCTTCCGTACTCAGTGGGTTATTGTCTATGTGATAATTTGTGGGTACTTTGTTTTTCCCAAAGGGGATGACTATACATTTTTTGGCATTAAGTTTGAGGCTATGATTCCGGCACCAGTTGTCCGTTTCAGTGAGACCTTTCTGTAGGATGTTCATAGGTTCATAGGTTCATAGGTTCATACTAGGCTATCTGCCCGAGGGCATTTATAAGCCTAGCCCATTGTTTCCTGTAACGCCACCCCTTTAGTATGGGGAACTATACCCATTATTTTGCTGTGCCTCTGTCGAGCAGTGACACTGAGGTAATTCCTGGGGTATATCTGCGATCTCCCATCCATTGGTCAAGATTTCTCTTGAACAAGGCCAGCGAGGTGCTCTGCCTCACATGTACCGGGATTTTGTTCCACAGTTAGGAGTCTTTGGGTGATGAATCTATCCCTCCAGCACGTCCCATTAATGTCGAGGTTTAAGTCTCCCGCCTTGTGGTTTGATGGATCTAGATTTTGAGGTGAAGCTATTCATCAAATCTGGGTTTGACATGGCCTTGTATGTTAGGCAAAGGTCACCTCTGAGCAAGCTGTAAGCGACTGAATAGAGCTGGAGTTCTTTCAGTCGGGCAGCATAGGACAGATTTTTGAGACCCTTTATCCTTTTGGTGAGGAACTTTGTGGCTCTCCAGCTGCTGCAAGTGTCGGGTCAGATACATTCCGAATGGGGCATTGTACTCAATCATTGGTCTGATGAGTGATGAGTAAAGGGAGACTATGACCTCCCTTGATCTAGATGAGAATCCTTCATGATAAGGTGGGCAATGTAGAAGGACTTCTAACTACTTTAGCTACATGGGTGTCGAATGACAGACTACTATCAACCTGGGTCCCCAGGTCCCTGATAACTTCTTCTGTGCTCAGTGGATTGCCACCTATTTGGTAGCTAGGTAACCTTGTTTTCCCAAGGGTATGACTATGCATTTTTGGCATTTAACTTTAGGCCGTGGCTCTGGCACCAGTTATCCGTTTGTGAGACCCTTCGAAGGATATCTGTAAGTCAGATGTGTTTTCTTCTATGGCCCAGTTTGCAGTCATCTGCAAACTTTGTCATAACCCTCCTGTGTTTGCTTGTACTTCGGAAAAGTAGATGCCAAACAAGAGTGGCCCAGGACTGGGCCCTGTGGGACACCACTTGTGACAGGCTTTGGGTCTGACATGGCGCCAGCAACTCTGCCCCTGGGGGTCCTGTCACTCAGCCAGTTTGCAAACCCATCTTGTGATGTGGGTTAACATTTAAGCTGATGAGTTTTTCAATGATACCCGAGTGGGGTATTGTATCGAAGGCCTTAGCCAGATCAAGGTAGGCTGTATGGACTGCCTTTCCCTCATCAATGGCTTTGGTGACTGTTTCGAAAAAGTCAACCAAGTTTAAAAGGCATGATCTGCCTTTGACAAAGCCAAACTGGGTTGGATCCAAAGTCTGCAAATTCCCTATGTCTTTATTTATGAGGTCCATTATGATCCTCTCCATGGGCATATAACATCAATGACATGTCTAAGGTGGACCCTCTGTGCAAGTAATGGTTGAATTATGGGATACCATGTAAAACATGTGTAATGTATAGTACAATAGATTGATACGTCAGATATGTTACACAGGAGAACAGGCATATGATGCATAGTAAAGGTATCATATAGTGATGTGAGTAGCATGTAATTAAGATATGTATAAACAGTTATGATGAAATAACTATGTACTCCACTCTGTGCATTTGCAAAGGATGCAAACATTACTCCCATACTAGAATGGCAGAACAGATGTGACAGACAAACATGAACATGATTGGCGTGTACAATAACAGTATACATATAGTCCGTAGTCACAGGACATTGTTATAGCGTGACAGCCAATCTAACTGGAAGGGCTATACCAGTAACCATGCACAAAGGACATGTAATAGCTGCACAGGTTCTTAGTGGGGTACCATGCAGTCTGGCAAGTCAACGTGTAACAAAAACTACAGTGTGCACACTAGTGGCACCTCTACAGGGTAGTGTCCTGTGAACAGAATAGCCATGTGTAACCTGCATCACTGCACAGTACAGCCACTGCAGTGATCCCTGGCATACATTTGTCCACCATCCAGCAAGTGAGGTATCACATGAACACTGCTACTGACTGTCCATGCGTGATATACATAGGAATCATGTCCCAAAGCATGGTGAGTGTCTGGTCTGGGAATGCAACCCCCAAGCACACGCCACACACGGGTCC